>NC_141111.1:11410185-11660185 GCF_041138505.1 Cibotium barometz | reverse complement strand
GTCACCAACACACAACACCCAAAACACTTTCTCTGGTCAGCATCCAGCTACCCTGTTCTTCGCTTGTCCACAGCCCTCCAAAACCCAACAGCTTCACGTCCCCTCTTTGCTAGCTCTCCAGTCCCTTTGTGCTCGCCAGCTTCCTTCAGCTGTGTAGCCACACCACCTCTGGTCTCTCTCTTCAGCTGTGCTCCACGCTCCTCTATCACCAGCCCATAATCAGTGCCCGCTTCAGTGCCCGCCTTGCCACTATGGACCAGCAGCTCCTAGGCGGCCTCCATATGCCTGTCCTTGTACGCCTTGCCAGCTTCTCTGCAAACCACTGCACTCGCTACCCGCTTCAAAGCCTCTGGCACAAGGCGGTGCTCCTCACACGTCGGCTCCCTACAGAGTCACCAAAGCGGCCTCTTTCTCCAGGCGGTCCCTCTCGTATAACCCTTTTTTGCTTTTTTTCTGCCTGCGCCAACCTTCTCTGTCGCCAGCACCCACAGTAGCCAGCCCGTCGGCTTCTTTTGATGCCAGCACTTGCCAGCAGCTTCCCTCTGCTCACACTAAGGAGGCCCCCCAGTCTCTACACGACGCTATCCTTTGCGCCTCCACGCCTGCCTTGCACCTTGACACACGATGCCTTTTTTTGCTACTGCTCTCCACGCCCACACACGGCTACGCTCCACTGGTCCCCAACGTATCACCGCTCTTGTACCCCAAATGGCCACCCTCTACTTCAGTGCCTTCGTGCTGCGCCCCAGCTGCACTTAGCTCGCCCTCACAAAACCAAGGTGGCTCTCATGTCGGCCCTCCAGCTCATCACCAGCAGCAGCCACACTCTGCCCCCCAGCGCTTCTTTTTGCTCTGTCCTGTAGCTACGCCAGAGAGCAAAAATAACAAGGCAACCTCCTCACCTTTTCATCTGCAGGCTGCGCATCTCCCGCCAACTTTCCACGCTCCTTCCAGAACTCCTCGCGTCTTCCTTTCACATGCTGGCCGTTGCGTTGGCCTCTACGTGGCTTTTGGTTTATGGGCCACGTTTATTATATTTTTTATTTAAGAGCTTCAATAATGGCTACCATAACATCCCGTTTCACACCATGTCCAAGCGACCTTGGCCCCTTCACCTCTAAATTGCCCATGCACCTCTTCAAATGCAATCTTCCAATGTCCACTCATACTTGGACGTGCACACAAATTCAGGCTACCAAGCAGCTGATCTCACCTCCAGCAGACCACTTTCCGGACAGGCCTGCAACAAGCTCAAAACAAAAGCCATCCACCCTGTACACCTGGTAACACCCTCAAAAACCAAGCTCTTCACAACTGCCATACACACGTATGTACACAAGCCCAGAATATCTCTCAGAAAAACGCCTGACATACTTTGCCAACCCCCCCATCTGCTAGAGCATTCATGCTCAACAGCAAAAACATATCCAATAGCTATCCACCAGGATCAAAAGGAAATAGCAACTCACCATCCCATTTCCCAACATCTTTGAAACACAATGGCTACATCACTGCATACCAAACATCAACCATATGCATCAGAAAATCATTTCCGTCCATCATCTGATCAGCATTCACAGACTCTGACCACACAGCATCATCTTCAAACCTTTGCTCTTCACCCATAACCAACCTCCCCGTCTTCAAAACCTGTGGCATTACAGCATTTAACATCCCATTCATCAACACCTGTGAAGACCAGCTTCCAGCATTTTGACCTTTCTGCACACAAAAATCCACATCCTTTCCAACAGCAGCATCCACCAGCACTTCCAGCTCTTGTAAAACAGGCTCCTCTTCACAACTATACAGCTCAAGTGGTTCAGAATCCTTGTCATCCAGAAACTTTGCTTTTAACATTCCAGCAACCCGCAAAGAAGCCTTTGTTACACTCTCAACCATGTCTGCATCCATCTCTATCTCTGGCTCCTGTTCATCAAGGCTAGCAACTGCCCAGATATCATCCTCAAGCACAATACTCTCATCACTCTCAACCATGTCTGCATCCATCTCTATCTCTGGCTCCTGTTCATCAAGGCTAGCAACTGCCCAGATATCATCCTCAAGCACAATACTCTCATCACAACGGTCTTCATCAGCCAAATCAACATGCATACCTTCTTGAGTGTTCCCAACCCCCTGGTATCATCGTCCCACAAACTCCCCAGCACCTAATGCATCAAATGGAAAAACATCCATACCATTCATTGTAGGTATCATACCGCCATCCAGCTGTCCAAGGAAATCCAAGATAATAGGATCTTCCTCCATGCTCTCCACATCTGCATCACAAACCGTCTTCACTTCATCACAAGTCTCTACCCCATCCTCCTCCCTTGTAGAATCTGGCAAAGAATCATCCTCAAAGCATCCTGTATCCAGCTCCTCTTCCTTCTTATCATCAGCCAATCCCAAGGCATCCTGTATCCAGCTCCTCTTCCTTCTTATCATCAGCCAATCCCAAGGCATCATCCTCTTTGCTTCCATGTACATGCATATCATCCAAATCCAAATGATCTTCAATAGAGCCTTCCAAATCACTGTCCTGTACAGCCACACGACGTCCCGATCCAAAGAAGAATCCACTGGCAACTCCTCATCTTCACTTTGCTCCTTCACCTGCTTTTCATCCACCTGCACATGCTTTAAAGACTTTGGAAAAAAATCAGAAGGCATATAAAACATCCCCCTTTGCACCTGTATAGGCCTTTGAGGCTCCTGTCTTATCAAACTTTGCATAGAACTCTTATCCACCTTAACCAAATTTACATGCATATCCCTTGCAGACACAACACCTTCATACGGATAAATACCCATCTCCATCTGCTTCAAAATCTTGCCTTCCTTTTCCCTAGCAACCCTAACTGCATCATCAAATGACTTGGGATTCTTCAACTCAACCCTAACCTTCAAATGGGGTAACAGACCATCAATAAACAAACTCTTCTTCAGAAACATAGGAGGAACTTCCTGCTTCAATGTCATACACCACTTATTCCACAAACATGTAAATACCTGCACAAAATCATCGAGTGATTTTGCCCATGTACCTGCTTCAAGATGCTTAACTCCTGCCAAAGCACACTAGAATCCTCCACTTGCTAAAAACGCTCCAAAAGGCCTTCTTTCAACCTGTCTAAGGTCAAAACACCATGTGGCTCACATGCCACATCCTGTACTTCTAAATCCTTAAGCCAGCTTCGGGCATCTCCCTTCAAGAAAATCTTTATCAGCCTCAAAACCTGCTCTTCATCTGTCACATGATTGCTAATGCATGCTAACTCCATCTGCTCCAAAAAGTCAACCACATCCTCACCCTTCCTGCCATGAAACTCAGGATAAGACCACATCATGACAACCTATAATAATCCCTGAGCTCTCCTCAGTGGGACATACACCCTTCTAGGCAAAGAACAACGCCAGAGCTATCCTTTGTGGAGGCACCAGAAGGATGTGAGGTGAAAAAAAGAAGAAAGAACCACTGCCTCTATAGCCCTTCACCTCCCAAACTTGGAAACAACAACACGAACGGAGGCACCACCAGCCCCACCGGCTGGAACACTTTCACACTTCACCACCCAACCCACGCCAGCAAGACAGCACAAAACAGAGGCACCATAGACAAAGCAAACACCCAGCAATATATTCCCAGTCACAACATTTCATACAAGCTTCTCCCGACACAGAAGCCTTACTCACACAACCATAAACAAAACACTTAGACATGTCCTCACTGCCGAGGATACACCACATCCCCAATCACCGCGAACCTCTCGCCTGCCTGCTGTGCCAATCACACCAGAAAGAACCCGGCCACTCTTTCAGAAGGCGCCCCACCAGCTAACCCTCAACTCTCTGTAGCCCATCACTTCTGCATGTGTCGCCAGCAGAGCAGCTACCCAAACACCTCTCTCTCTCACTCTCTGTGCTGATCCTCTGCCACCTGCAGCTTATCTGCAGTACTACCGGCCCCACCAGCCAAACAGCAACACCTGTCTCTCTCTTCAGATGATCCTTCACGTTAGCACCATCTGTCACCAACACACAACACCCAAAACACTTTCTCTGGTCAGCATCCAGCTACCCTGTTCTTCGCTTGTCCACAGCCCTCCAAAACCCAATAGCTTCACGGCCCCTCTTTGCTAGCTCTCCAGTCCCTCTGTGCTCGCCAGCTTCCTTCAGCTGCTGCAGCCACACCACCTCTGGTCTCTCTCTTCAGCTGCGCTCCACGCTCCTCTATCACCAGCCCATAATCAGCGTCCGCTTCAGTGCCCGCCTTGCCACTGTCGACCAGTAGCTCCTAGGCGGCCTCCATACGCCTGTCCTTTTACGCCTTGCCAGCTTCTGCAAACCACTGCACTCGCTACCCGCTTCAAAGCCTCTAGCACAAGGCGGTGCTCCTCACACGTCGGCTCCCTGCTGCAGAGTCACCAAAGCGGCCTCTTTCTCCAGGCGGTCCCTCTCGTATCACCCTTTTTCGCTTTTTTTCTGCCTGCGCCAACCTTCTCTGTCGCCAACACCCACAGTAGCCAGCCCGTCGGCTTCTTTTGACGCCAGCACTTGCAGCAGCTTCCCTCTGCTCACACTAAGGAGGCCCCCCAGTCTCTACACGACGCTATCCTTTGCGCCTCCACGCCTGCCTTGCACCTTGACACATGGCACCTTTTTTTGCTACTGCTCTCCATGCCCACACACGGCTACGCTCCACTGGTCCCCAGCGTATCACCGCTCTTGTACCCCAAACGGCCACCCTCTACTTCAGTGCCTGCGTGCTGCGCCCCAGCTGCACTTAGCTCGCCCTCACAAAACCAAGGCAGCTCTCACGTCGGCCCTCCAGCTCGTCACCAGTAGAGCAGCCACACTCTGCGCCCCAGCGCTTCTTTTTGCTCTGTCTTGCAGCTACGCTAGAGAGCAAAAATAACAAGGCGACCTCCTCACCTTTTCATCTGCAGGCTGCGCATCTCCCGCCAACTTTCCACGCTTCTGCAGCCTTCCAGAACTCCTCGCGTCTTCCTTTCACATGCTGGCTGTTGCGCTGGCCTCTACATGGCTTTTGTTTTATGGGCCATGTTTATTATATTTTTTGTTTAAGAGCTTCAATAATGGCTACCATAATATCCCGTTTCACACCATGTCCAAGCGACCTTGGCCCCTTCACCTCTAAATTGCCCATGCACCTCTTCAAATGCAATCTTCCAATGTCCACTCATACTTGGACGCGCACACAAATTCAGGCTACCAAGCAGCTGATCTCACCTCCAGCAGACCACTTTCCGGACAGGCCTGCAACAAGCTCAAAACAAAAGCCATCCACACTGTACACCTGGCAACGCCCTCAAAAACCAAGCTCTTCACAACTGCCACGCACACGTATGTACACAAGCCTAGAATATCTCTCAGAAAAACGCCTGACAACGTCTATTCAGACTCGGGAAAACATTCCCAATTTCATAGATTTGGTATCTATGTTGATTATAGAAGAGAAGAGCTTGGGTGAAGACCAACAGTCTTCACAAAATAAAAACAGTTCAGAGCAACAGGCCTTCTACACAAGTTCAGGAAGAGGACGAGGTAGAGGAGGCCGTGGACACGGCCAAGGAGGTGGCCAAACAGGTAATCAGAATTATGGCCAGCAGCAGCAACAACAACAGTCCCAGAATTCACAACAATAACACGCAGGTGGAAGAGGCCAATTCAGAGGCAGAGGGAGTCAAAGAGGTCGTGGAAATTGGCAAAGGCAGGTTAATGATACACGTGGATGCTTTTATTGTGGGGTAAGCCTGGACATGTGCAGGCAGATTGCTATAAGAAGCAAACTGACATGCAAAATGGGAAATTGCAGCAAAACAACTATGCATCCTCGAGCAGAAACAATGAGGATAATGAAAGGTTGTTTTTGTTATGCAGCATGTTGTAATGCCATGTCTGAAAATGTTGAAGTAGCACATAAAGATGATGTATGATACGTTGATTCAGGTGCTTCGAACCACATGACAAGTCATGGGGAGTGGTTCAAGGAGATGAAAAACCTTGAAAGACCAGGTTTTGTGGAAATAGGGGATGACACTGCTCATCCAATTGCCCATGTTGGAGATGTGCCATTGCCTATGATGCAGGATGGCAAAGTGAAGTACCTTGCAGATGTACTTCATGTTTCGAACATAACAAAGAATCTGGTTTCTGTTGGCCAGATGATTGAGCAGGGTTTGCAAGTTCACTTTAACCCTGATGGTTATTATGTTGAAGACTTTAAAGACAAGTGCAGGTTGGTTGCAAAAGGCAACAGAGTGTGCAAAATGTTTACATTGAATGTAAACATGCCTGAAGTGAGCACTGCGATGTTTGCAAATGGTTCAGGAATTGTTGCAGACACACACATTTGGCATAAAAGAATTGGACATGTGAATGTGCAGAGAATGAAGTCTATGAAGACTAAAGGAATTGTGACAGGGCTGCCAAAGTTTAAAGTTAAAGGTATGCAGAAAATATGTGAAGCATGCCAATTTGGAAAGCAAACAAAGCATGTATTTCCATGTGACAGAAATGTGAGCAAAAATGCACTAGATGCTGTGCATTCATATGTATGGGGTCCTACGAAGACCATGTTCTATGGGAGGCTGCGTGCAGGTATTATGTGACATTTATTGATGACCACACAAGGAAAGTGTGGGTGTACTTGATAAAGGAGAAGAGTGAGGTTTTCACTCATTTTCAGAATTTCAGAGTTATGGTTGAAAAGCAAACAGGGAAATATGTAAAGTGCCTAAGGTCAGATGGAGGAGGAGAGTACTTCTCCAATGAGTTCTCAAATTTTTTGAAGAAGAATGGTATTCGCAGACAATTTACATGCAGATACACTCCGCAGCAAAATGGAGTTGCTGAGCGAAAAAACAAGCACATTGCTGAGATTGCGCGAGCATTGATGGGAGAGAAGAATATGCCGCATAGCTATTGGGTTGAGGCTGTTTTTACAGCAGTTTACATCATGAACAGGACTCCAACTGCACCCATACATGATGTAACTCTAGAGGAGAGGTTTACTGGTACAAAACCTGATTTGTTTCATCTGAAAGTCTTTGGATGCATTGCATATGTGCATGTGCCAGATGAGCTAAGAACTAAGCTGGATTCAAAAGCTGAAAAATGTGCGATTGGGTATTCCCTTGAGCAAAAGGGATACAGGTGTTATAACCCTCCTACACGTGAGTTGAGGGTAAGCACGGATGTTGTTTTTTATGAGATGAGCAGCTGGTATGCTACTAATGAAAAAGAAGCTGTTGGGGCTAATGTGAGTGGAAATGCGGTTGCACAGAATGCAAGTTAGCAATCACAGTCTTTGAGTGGACCAGGAGAGTCCTCATCTAGTGGTTCAGTTGATAGACCATGGAGTGGCAGGCTGTGTCATAATACCAGTCCTGCAAATGTGATTAGTACATCACATAAAGGCAAAGAGAAAGTGGTTGAGCCCCTTAGTATGCCTGACATTTCTGCAGGGCATTCTCATGTTGATGGAGAGTCTAGTGGCTCAAAGATGAGCCTTGATGAGGATCTTGGGATACCAATTATTATGAGAACACCTGGTGTAAAGAAGGCTATGGAAGCCATGAATGCAAAGCTGTGAAAATCTGTTTGAGTGAAGAATCCTGTGCAAAGGTTTACCTATGATGGTTATGTGGCACATCACTATGCATACATGGCAAAAGTTGTGCAGGTTGTAGAGCCCACATGCATTGATGAGGCTGTTGGAAATGTGTGTTGGGAGAAAGCTATGGATGAGGAGATAGATGCACTATATGAAAATGAGACTTGGGATTTAGTGCAATTGCCTGAAGGCAAGAAAGCCATTGGATGCAAGTGGGTGTACAAAGTAAAACATAAAAGTGATGGAAGCATAAGCAGGTACATGGCTAGATTGGTAGCCAAAGGATATGTGCAGACATATGGCATTGATTATAAGGAAACTTTCAGCCCAGTTGCCAAGATGGCAATAGTGAGAGTTAAGATAGCAGTGGCAGCGTCAAAGAAATGGTCTTTACATCAGATGGATGTAAAGAATGCATTCTTACATGGGGATTTGCAGGAAGAGATGTATATGTTGCAGCCACGTGGTTATGAGGATGTGAGTCACCCTGAGCATGTTTGTAGGTTGAAGAAAGCCTTGTATGACTTAAAACAAGCACCAAGAGCATGGTCTGACAAGATTTTTGAATATCTTGTCACTATTGGCTTTCATGTAGCCAATGCAGATTTCTCGCTGTATGTGAGACAGTGATAGAGGGGTTGTGCTTGTTGTCATCTATGTAGATGACTTGATCATTACGAGGGACCATGATGTAGAGATCTTTGATGTAAAGATCTTGCTTAGACAGAAGTTTGAGAGATGAAGGATCTGGGGGAGCTCATATATTTCTTGGGCATTGAGGTGATTAGGTCACCACATGGTATTGGATTACTACAAAGACAGTATGGCTTGGACATGTTGTCCAAGTATGGTATGACAGGCTGTAAGCCTATCTCAATGCCATTGGATCAGAATGGCAAGTTCAGTGTAGATTCATGAAAGATTTTGGAGGATCCTACTATGTATAGGCGCATAGTAGGAAGCTTGATCTACATGACGATCACCAGGCCAGATTTGAGCTATGTTGTTGGGTTGGTGAGCCAGTTTATGCAAGTTCCTCGGAAGCCACATTTGGATGCATTGAGACGCATACTGAGGTATGTGAGGTCTACTTTGCATTGTGGACTATTTTATGAAACTGGAACAGAGATATGTGTACATACACAGATGCTGATTGGGCTGGTAGTATCTCAGATATAAGATCTACTAGTGGCTTCATGTTTTCTTTGGGGAGTGCTGCTGTGACTTGGAGCAGCAAGAAGCAGCATATGGTTGCTCTATCCAGTACACAGAGGCCGAGTACAGAGGTGCTACTATGGCAGCATGTGAGGTAGAAAGCTACTTGCGGATTTGGGTCTATCAGTGGATAGACAAGTTGTCATTTTCTGTGACAACATTAGCAGTATACAGTTGGCCAAGAACCCAGTTTTTCATGCTCGCACGAAGCATATAGAGGTCCACTACCATTTTGTTGACCTTGTTTATGTCAGCACACAGGATCAGGTCGCTGACATCTTCACCAAAGCATTGGGTATAGAGAAGCTCCACAGATTCAGGGCTTTGCTTGGTGTACATGAGATGGAGTTGAGCTCGAGGGGGAGTGTTGAGATATCAAGCTCATCTAGTGAGGCGGTAGACACTGATGACCCACCGCGTGGGGGATAGGCCCCACACTTACACCACTGGCATGGTTGGTGAGATCATGGGTGATATGCAGCCAATGGGATGACAGGCTGTGTGCAGCCATCTAGCATAGTTATAGCGCCAGCTCATTTAGTTGGGTTCACATTATAGAGAACCCTAGTATGTATTTGGTTGAGTACCTTTCATATTGTGTGTACTCTTATCTTTGTATATGGTGTGTTGAGTGTTGTGTGAAGAAGAAGAAGATTTTCAGCCTCTCACCTTGTGTGTTCTCTTTTAGGGTTTTGTGAGTGTGTGTGTGCTTGCAAGAGCTCAAGCTCTCTTATCCCCTGCATCTTTTCATATATATATATATATATACATACATACATACATACATACACACACATATACATACATGTGTGTGTGTGTATACACCTTTATATATACACACATGCACGCGTGTATATATATACATACACACACATATATATGTATGTATGTGTGTATACATGTATATATATATATATATATATATATATATATATTTGTGTGTGTGTGTGTGTGTACATGTATATATATGTATACATGTATATATATATACACATGTATATATATATATACACACACACACACGTGTATATATATATATATATACACGTGTGTGTGTGTGTGTGTGTGAATATAAATATATATTATACACACACACACACACACACACACACACAATATATATGTGTGTGTGTGTATGTGTATGTTATATATACATATGTGTGTGTGTGTGTGTGTGTGTGTGTGTGTGTGTGTGTGTGTATGTAACAAAGTTAAAAGGTCTCATGTCCATTTTGGTCCTAAGGTCAAGGGGTTAAGTGTATGTGAAAGGGACTAAAGGCTAGGAAGTAGGTTGGCCATGGCTGTGGATACTTTTAAGTGTAGTTTGAAAAGGCAGTCATGTATATAAGTGAAAAGAAGGCTAATAAGGAGACTACTAAATATACTAATCATAATTATAGCTTTCTTCCCAATCATAGCTATGGTGGCTTTTCCCACTTGAGAAGAAGAGTGTGCCCTTCTCCATTGAGTGGAACCATGCAAACTCCGATAAATGAGTTGTTTGAGTGGTATCAGAGCTTTGAATTGATCCTATTTTCCCCAAACATTTTTAAAAATTTTGAGATATTTCTACATTTTCTTGATAAGCTCCTTCTTGCTTACCAAGCTTCCATATCTTGATATCTTGCCATTAGGGAGCTATCATGGTTAGTTTGGAGTAGATCTATACCTTCTCTGCAAACCCTAGGTGGGCCATGTTTTTGTGTGAGCACTTTTTTTATCTTGGCTAGGGTTAGGGTTAGCTGTGTTTTCTCTTGATCTTGTCTAAGGTAGTAGATGTTATCAGCCAACGGTTATGAAGGAGAGCATGGAAGGCATGATTCTTCCCAGTAGAGGATTTTGTGATCCAAGGTTAGGGTGCTAGAGCCATAACTTTCTCCAAATGATCTGTTAGGGCTTCAAGGTTTGATGATCCCCCTAGCACTCCAGTCAGTCGGCTCTCAGATCGACAATCCCTAGGATGATTCTAGTAATCCAACATCCTATTGAGTTCTCAAATCATAGATGTTAACGATCCCCAACATTTCAGTGATCCATTTAGACTCTTAGATTGTAGATGATCTAGCACTCCAACAATCCGAATGATCTAATGTCTAGCATTCCAATGATTCGATGATCGTGCTCTCAGATTGTAGACGATCATGCATTTTGATGATTTGACATTTGAACATTCCAACAATCTAATCGAGCTTTTAGATCGTAGACAATCCAAACATTCCAAGGATGTGACGACCCAGCATTCAACAATTTGATAGGGCTCTCAGAATGTAGATGATCCAACATTCTAACAATCTGACAATCTAGCATTCCAATAATCCACCAGTGTCGCCAATCCAGCATCTATGACTATCTAATTGGGATCTTTGATTTTCGGTGATCTCATATCGTAGACAATCCACCATTCCAATGATCCAATTATCTAGCATCTCAATGATCTAGTAATCCACAATTTTCCAATGATTCTAGTATCCTATTGTTATGTTCAGGTCCTCAGGTGACATACAAGGACATCAGCTTGCAAACTAAGAGGAAGGAGAGCTTTTCTTCAACATTTTCTTATTCTTCACATGAGATTAATAAAAAAAATTGCATGAGTTCATGCATCCCATTATAAAGAAACCACATCTCTACTCCCTTGTATTACATTTTTATTTCCCCATTCGAATCTAGTATGATGCAAGGGAAGGCTTGGCAAGCGGAGAAGTGGTGCCAAGTCCGAGAGTTTGCTTGAATCTTCCTTACCATGAGTACCATGGTAAAGTGGTAAGGAAGAGGATTAGGTTCCCTGGCAAGAAGGCAATGAAAGAGACGTACAACATCATTTTACTTGAAGTCATTGGTTACATGATACTTGTCTTGCCAATTAATATAGGTAAAGAATAATGATAATGG
Organism: Cibotium barometz; assembly: GCF_041138505.1. Lineage (NCBI taxonomy): Eukaryota > Viridiplantae > Streptophyta > Polypodiopsida > Cyatheales > Cibotiaceae > Cibotium > Cibotium barometz. The sequence goes on along the minus strand of NC_141111.1, from coordinate 11,648,436 downwards.
TTGGCACATTTATGAGCTATGTTTGTGGTTAAGGTACATGACACGAGGTTATAAATATGATGCCTTGGGGGCCAATGTTGATGCTCATTTGTTGACAAAGCAGACAAAGCACACTTGAGATGATGATGTATATGAAGGGCTTTTATGCATTTTGGTGGGTTTATGTGTAAAATTTGGTCAAAAGTGATAGTTTTTGCTAAAGAAAGTACAAAACCCTAGGGACTAATTGGGATATGCTTATATAGATTGATAAATTCAAGCTATAGCATGCCCAATTCTGTTTCTGTTTGATCCTTCGATTGCCAAAAGTTCACCACATGGGGAAATGCGATTTAGTTAAAAACACGTTGTGTTTGGTTCGAGGTGTGTGTATATCTTAAAAGTATACGTTATAAGCTTTCCATCAAGCAAAAGAGAACCCGATTTGGAGTTTATTTTGGTAGTCAACTTTACAAGATTGATTTTCCAAAGAAGTCAACATTGATTGGGTCAAAGTGGAGTTGATATTTAGTATCTAAGGCAATATGGGAAGAGGACAAAATTCCAAAGGGAATAGTACTTATAGAGAAGCCCTTAAGCATGAAGCTACTGAAGTAATGGAAGATCTACAAGCAACTACAAACCAAATACCCCGCACTGTAACATTTGAGGAGCTACACAAGGATGTGCATGAAGAAGGCAATGCCAATGAAGGGACACAAGAGAATGCATTGGAAGTGATTAGGTTTGGTGAGGAAATGAGTATTGTTTTTTGTACATCATCATGCGCAAATTATGTGATAGGATGGATCGTAATAACATCACCATAAAAAAGGCATGAAAATTTGGTTGAATGCATGGATCAAAAGGTTTTAAAAATGCTCATAGGACACCATTAGAACTCAAGGAAGGGGATTGGATCATCTTAATCTAGTGAGGGATCTACTAAATGATTTATTTTTATGAAGGTCAATCAACTCATTACAAGATGTCACAAAGTGAAAGAGTCTCATGTCTATTTGGTCCCAATGCCAAGAATAAGTGTATGTAAAGGGGGTCAAGGGCTAGGGGATAGGATGGCCATGCCCATGGGCACTTTCAAGTGTGGTGTGAAAGGGTGGCCATGTATATAAGTGAAAAAAAGAATAATGATATAACTAATCACTTACTACTGATAATTACAACTTGCTAATCCTAGCTATGGTGTCTTCTCCCCTTTGAGAAGATGAGTGATCCCTCCTCCACGAGTACTACCATGCAAACTCCGGTTCATGAGTGTTCCTCTTTCTTTTAGTGGTATTAGAGCTTTACTTGAAAGAAAGCTAGCAACTAGATTAGCCTAGATTATCTTAGGATTAAGGAAAGCAAAAGAGATTAGCCTAGGTTTAGAACAAGAAGAGAAAGCAAGAGACTTGTATGTTCCTGATTATCAAAAGGTTCCTATTACATTGGCTCATGTTCACTTATATACTAGGCCACCCTTTCACACTACACATTCATTGTTGAAATATACAAGTGAATAGGGTGTGTGTGGGAACAAGCTCTTGGTTAGAGACTGTAAAAGAGGAGATGTAATTGTGAAAGAACCTGTGAAAAGGTGAGAAGAATCTACTAGGAGAGAATAAAGGGTAGCATGAGAGAATTTAGGAGTGTGGAGTTATTCTGGGAGATATTCAGGGAAAAGAGAAGAGGTGAAGAGAATCAGGCAAAAGGTGGAGATATTCTGGGAGTGAATCATGGAGAAATCAATGGGATTTGATGCTTGATGTAAACTCTATAAATTGAGGCATAGCCCTAATGAGAATTTGCTGGTGTTTGAGTATCCATGCCTACATTAATCTATTTGCTAATTATTCACTAATTACATCTTAATCATTTGCTAATCACTTTATTAATGATGTTGATTCTAGTGTATGATCCACCATAGCTCATCATAATGCCCAAATTTCAACATGGTATCAGAGCCATGCCTAGAATCAATTAGGTTTATGAGCCCATTAGTTAATTAATTAGGATTAGTAGATAATTAGCAAAAAAATCAAATTTTTAGTGAGTTTTCACTTCTCCCCTTCACCCCCAGCCAGTGGAGGATCTCTAGCACCTTGCACACATAGAATTAGGGCACAAGCTTCTAACACAAGCTAGCTAACATCCTTGGCTTCAAGCCTATGCAAAAAACGTAGCAAACCGCCACGTAGAAGCGCTGATTTGCGCAGATGAAGGGGCAACGTTTTTTTGAAGCAGATTGAAGATTTCTCCTTGCTCAAGTCAAATCCTTCTAATTCCTCTTAGCCCAAGGGGTAATCAAGCATGCTCTACAAGCTGGTGAAGACAGAATTGAGTTTCATCAAGTCTACAGTGAGATCCAAGCTCTTCATCAAATCTGCAGGTGACTAGTAAAACAAAGATTAAGCTTTCAATATTTGGTCAAATCTTGTGTTTCTTGGCTTAATCCTCTACTAGACTCATTGCTATTGATGCATTTGAAAGAATTTGAGCTCATTTGAAGTGGAAGGCACCAGATCTGGACTCCCTGCATACTCTGTTTTTTGCACACAAAACAGAGCATTAATTTGCTAATCAATGATTAATCAGTGCTAATCACTATACTTTGGTGCAATTGAGGGTTCAAATTAACCATTAGGTATCTGATACAGATCCCTAAAGCTTCAGATTACAAATCGGAGTTGGTTTGATACTCCGACCATCCCGTACAAATTGGTTACCCTTAATTTAGTGTAATTTCTGGTGATTTTATGCTGATAAATTTGTTGTAATCATCTATTAAACACCAGATTGAGTTGTAAAAGGGTAGACACTGCCCTTCAATCTTGAAATTGGATCAAGAGGTAAGACCCCCTTCACATCACCATGAGTTCAGCACAGGAAATAGCCAAATTTAATGGGGAATAGTTTTATACATGGCAGACAAAAACCATGTATTTGCTGATGAGGAAAAATCTGTGGGGATTAGTTGAAGGGAGAGATGAATGCCCAGAGAGAGGAAAAAATGAGTGGAAGAGCAGGAATAAAAAAGCATTGGGACTTATTGCACTCAGTTTAAATGATGAAATCATTCATCACATCACAGGGATACAATGGGCAAAAGATGCATGGGATGAACTCAATAAATTATTTGGTACACAAGCAAAAAATTCAAAGATAAATCTGTTAATGCAATTCTACAAATTGGACATGAAGGAAAGTGAACCTTTAATCACACACTTGAACAAATATAAAAGCATTAAGCAACAGCTGGCAGCTATTGGCAAAAAGGTAGAAGATGATGAAGCATTAGCTGTACTTCTGAAGAGTGTGGACAAAGGAGATTATGAAAACATTGTAGCAACACTAAAGAATGTTGAAGATACACGAGATAGAAGCAGCTCTACTAGAGCAAGAGAGCAGAGGCAAAGAGAAGAAAGGGCTTGACTCAATAGTAGGAGAAGAAAAAGCATTCTTCACCCGAGGAGGATTCTCTCGAGGACGAGGAAGCGGAAGAGGCAGAGTAGGAGGGAGGACCTTCACTTGCCACAAATGTGGAAAGCCAGGACACATGGCAAGAGACTACTACAGCAAACCCAGTGAAGAAGGGGAACGACATCGGCAAACCTCATGGAGGCTCCAAAGGAAGTGGAGTCGAATCATCTTTTCTGAGAGAGAGAGAGAGAGAGAGAGAGAGAGAGAGAGAGAGAGAGACCCCACAACCCAATGTAACCTGCCCCAACAAAGTAAAACCACCTCTGAGCCACCGATGATGTAGGCCACGTGGTAGATGTATGTGTGAGCACTTTAGTCAAGGTCGCGGGCACTTATAGTAGCCTTGGACACATTGAGAGAGAGAGTGTCAAGGACTATGGAGTTTAGGGACTTGAGGCACTTGTCGCACGGGCTATCAAGTAAGAGGGAAACTTGATATAGGGTCCAGGTGTGCTAGGATTATTCACTTGAGGAGGGGAGGTGTTGAAATATACAAGTGAATAGGGTGTGTGTGGGAACAAGCTCTTGGTTAGAGACTGTAAAAGAGGAGATGTAATTGTGAAAGAACCTGTGAAAAGGTGAGAAGAATCTATTGGGAGAGAATAAAGGGTAGCATGAGAGAATTTAGGAGTGTGGAGTTATTCTGGGAGATATTCAGGGAAAAGAGAAGAGGTGGAGAGAATCAGGCAAAAGGTGGAGATATTCTGGGAGTGAATCATGGAGAAATCAATGGGATTTTATGCTTGATGTAAACTCTATAAATTGAGGCATAGCCCTAATGAGAATTTGCTGGTGTTTGAGTATCCATGCCTACATTAATCTATTTTTGCTAATTATTCACTAATTACGTCTTAATCATTTACTAATCACTTTGTTAATGATGTTGATTCTAGTGTATGATCCACCATAGCTCATCATAATGCCCAAATTTCAACATTCATGTCCATGGGCATGCCCAACCCTAGTCCTAGCCCTTGGCCCCTTTCACATCCCCTTCATCCCTTAGCCTTGGGCCCAAATTGACTTGATTCCCTTCTAACTTTGTTACAAACCATCCCCGCCCAAGAGGTTTTGTCCTCGAAACCTTAAGTATACATGTACAAACTTGCATGGATGAAGTATACCAGCAAGGACTCATGTCAAGTAGCATGCTCATGCGTGAGCCATGTATGTTGGAGCCAAAAAAAAATATGTATGGCTGCAAACTACCCATAATGTGCTCAAATCAAGCCATATCATGTACTCCATACGGCATATGCACTTCATAAAGCTTCCACGCATTTTGCATCCAAAACCAAAAGGTATAGGGCTATCCAACAGTGATTTTCAAAAATTCCAGCAACCCATAATCACTGTTTTTATGCACCAATTGATTCCTCAAAGGTAGCCAAAGGATAACCTATCAAAAACTTTGACCTCCCGGATCAAAAGGCAAACCAAGAGACCAACAATAAAGCTTCCTCAAGCACAAGTAGCCGCCCGGATCAAAAGAAGAGCTAGTATAATTTCCAACCCACACAACTGAGCTACCATATATACCGGGGTTGAAAGGAAAGCATACCAGTATATTCATCGATCTGGAACATAAATGTAATACACCATGTGTAAGAGTATTTCCTCCATCCAAAGGCAATACACCAAAACCATGGCGTGCCACACATAGTCTTGCACCATGCATCTCATATGGCAAGGAATGCATCCAAAAGTGAATGCCCTAATCCCATAAACCATAGAATCACTTTGGCATCCACAAAATCTGAAAATGCACACCTCAAACTCCATGTCCATATGAGCCTTATTTTCATCCTCAAAATCCTAGTAAGATCTCCACTACAAAAAGCATAGAACATACATCTTCATAATGAGTATCTTCATTGTCAAGGCCACCATCATCTGCATCTTTATAGACATCCTCGTCCTCATGATGAATGGTAGTACCATAATCATCAACATCAACTACTAAAATATCATCAATACATGTATGAACAATCTCATCATGAGAAGATTCTTCTTTATTTGCGTCATGATCCACATCCTTTAAGCCTTCATAGTCAAATAATTGACAATCATATGTCTTCCAAACCGAACTCGAGAATGCATCATACAATGCATTTTCATGAACCTTCCATGAGCAACTCAATGCATCACCCAATGCATGATCATCCAAAACATGGTCATCACGTGTATCACCAACAAATGAGTCATCATCCCATTCATCACCAACAAACAAGTACTCATCCAAAATGTCATCAATAACCATGTTCTCACAATCTCGTGGGCATCATGTCATGAGCTGAAAATTCCTCCATCAAAGCACTTATGAAAGATGTCCAATCATAACCATTTTCAACTTGCGTATCTCCTTTGACCACAGATACATCGGTGACTTATCGAGAAAGAGTTGGCAACCAAGTATCTTCATCTTCTTACTGTCCAAAAATTACAGCAAATATGCCCTCCAATTCAACACCCATAATATGTGCATAAAGGCCCACATAGTCACACTCCATACAAGTGAACAGAGATCCTCCATTGCTTTTGGCAAAGCTCAAATCTAGCAACATTGAGTGTATAATAGGTCTTCTTCTATCCTCACTCAATGCAATAGGGAATCCAAGAGTCGGCACCAACAATTCACATACATTGATCCTCCTTATCTTGGCTTCACTTGTAGTAGCTTCACCATCAAACATTGTGCATTGCCTTTCTCCAATCACTCCTTTTGAAGAGAAGAGTGTTTGCCAATGTGGCTCATTGATAGACAAGGGTGATGGGTATCTTTGATTGCACATATGTATTGAAGAAGAACCATGCATAGGCATACTTGATCCATATGCATCAACTTGATGCAAATGCATACCAAATTAATTTTCCCCGCTTTTTGCATCAGCATTCCCAACACACTTGTCTCATATGCACCACTTTGATGAATAGGCATACCATATAAATAAGTTCCACCTTGTTGCATTGAACATGGAGGTAAGTTCCTCTTTACAAACATATAACTTTGATCCCGATCTCCTTATTTGCAAATGAGCTTGAGAGATAAATGTTGTGCTTGCATGAATAGTGTTAACAAAGGGTTCATAGGCTTGTGGTCTATCAACCATGGCTTGAAACCTTTGGTCCCTTCTAGCCAAATAATTTTGCATAGAGATTGTCAAAATACTCAATTCTCCACTATCATTAAGCATCGGCATTGCATTGCTCCTTGTTGGCATTGTATCCAAATTCTCATAGTCCTCTTCATCATCATTCTCATCAAATTCATCCCTCGTTGGCATTGTATCCAAATTCTCATAGTCCTTTTCATCACCATTCTCATCGAATTCATCCACAAGGTCACATGCATTAATACTCTCACCGGTGCCAAGTTGGAACTCATCTTCACTTTCGTAGATCCGATCCCCATCGCCGTCGTCGACCAAATCCTCATTGTCATACATGCCCTCGTAAAATGAATCATGACTACCATGATATCATAGTCATAGGCATCATGGTCATCATAGGCATAGGCATGGTTATCATAGGCATATGCACTGCCACCAAAATTCACACCATCCCAATATCTTTGAGAATCATAAGCTCTTTCGCATCACCCCCTATGTATGTGGGATCTTCAAATCTACGACTCCCCTCATTGAAGGTATAATCTTCAATGTAACCTTCTTCTTCATAGATCTGAATCCCATTGTTGGTGTCCATGCTATAGCCATTATCGATTTCGATACTATAGCCGTCTTTCTCTCCGTAATCACTAGCAACCTCACTATCATAAGCATCTGTGGCTTTCCAAGTATTACCCCAGATTTTTGGTTGGATGGGTTCTCAAACTCCAAATTGTGAGTTTTTTAGCTCTATAGAGAGGCAATGACGTGTAGAACCCTCGTATATGATCACTTTGACCACGGTCAATGTAGAGGTACTCTCTGTTTTGACTTCTTTGAAAAGTTAATCGGTGAGTAAATTGCCACTTTGACCAAGAAAACGGGGTCCAAATCTTGAAGTTTTTAGCTTTCCCAAATGAGCCCTTCATGTAAGAGATCTCTAAGTCATAATTTTGTAGAGTGGCCACCCACCTTCTTTGCTTAGGCTAAAGATTTGGTTGAGACAAGACGTATTAGAGTAGTCTATGATTACTTTTGACAAAGAAATAGCTCCCATACAAATAATGTTGCCATTTCTTGAGTGCATGAAGTATTGCCAACATTTCTTAATCATAGACATGCATAGCCATCTCTTTATCATTTAGCTTCCGACTCTCAAGTACAATCACTCCATGTTCTTGGAACAAAATAGCCCCAACATCTTTTCTACATCGGCTTATATCATGAATGGCTTTGTGAAGTCTGGGCATACAAGAATACAGGTTGATGTGAGCATTCCTTTGAGCTCCTCAAAAGAATGCCATCCTTAATCATAATATATCCAAGATATTCAACTTCTTGTGACATGAATGAACATTTACTCTCCTTTGAATATAATTTGTTGGCCCTCAAAGCATCCTAAATAGACCTTGCATGTCTCAAGTGCTTTTGCTCACTCTTGCTATAGATTAATATGTCATCAAAGAACATAAGTACGCACTTGTAAAGGAAGGGATGAAACACTTTTGTTCATTAATGCTTGAAATGTGGCCGGTGTATTACACAATCTAAATGGCATGACCAAGTAATGATAAAGACCTCTTTCGGTACAAAAGCCATTTTGTGCTCATCACCCTCCTTGATCCTCAATTGATGATATCCCGACCTCAAGTCAACCTTAGAGAAGAAGCATGTACCCTTCAACTCATCAAGTAAAAATCGGTGGGATAGGGAATCTATTCTTGATTGTTAACTTATTTAGATCCCTATAATCCACACACATCCAAAATGTACCATATTTCTTCTTGACTAAGAGTATGGGAGATGCAAAGGGTGATTGACAAAGGAGTGACCCATCCCATAATAATGAGCTCTTGTACTTGCTTTGCCACTTCATCTTTTTAAACCTTTGACAACCTATATGGTGGTTTCTTGATGGGCTTGGCATGTGGTTCAAGCTGTATCCCACGATCCAGGTCTCTCTTTGGTGGGGCAAGCACTTGGAAATTTGCAATACGTCTTTATACTCCTTGAGCAACTTCATCATACATTACTTTGTCCTTGTCTGATTCGACAACCTTAGGCATGTATTTTAGCATAACCTCCTTTAGATTTGTAACCGAATATCAAATCAAAAAGTGTATCCAACACCAAGTGTCAACCCATGCACCAATTGTTCAAGAGTTATATATCGAAGAATTTCTCTTGGTTGTTGATCTCCTAGCCACCTTCCAACCTTGTTACCGAGTTTCACTCTAAGCCAAGAGTTGGGGCCATTTCTCCACTTCTAGGGTATGTAATCCCTTTTTGCAATCCTTTACCATGGCACTCACAGCACGAAAAGTTCATGACACACTCTGCTTGGCCTCTTTTACTTATTGGCCAAGGTACCCTTACCACATATCTAGCTTCAACACTTGTACAAGAAATAGATGAATGCTAGAATGCGATGAGAGTTAAACCACTTATAGACTCAAGCATAGACTCATGCTTATGGAATCACATTTTCCATATTCCATCATATTCTCCAATAGCTTGTTTCGTTAAAGAGTAACCTGAGACACAATGTATCCCACGAGCACCATCCACAGATTTGCAGTCCCACTTTTCTTCATAAGCATGTGGTATGCTTCCATTGGCATAAGCCTCTCACCATGGACTCAAATCAGCCACCAAGAAACTATTCCAAAAGTATTACATGCATTCTCAATGGTTCCATTACTTGAGGTTACTTCACAAATGCTTACAACACTTCAATGAGGCATGGAAGAAAGTTAAAATTGCTTTTAAAAGTATCTAATGCTTCTAATAGGCCATCAATGGTGCATAATGTTGTTCTACTCATGCATTAGCATCACCAAATCTTGAGTATACATGTAAGGATCAATTAATAAGTGAAGCCACAAACATCATAGGCTTGTATGATGCTTTTATAGCTTGGAAAGCTTCAAGAATCATCAAGAGAGTGGCAAGAAGCTAAAATGATTACATTCTTGGTCAAGAACGCTCTTAAATGATCCAATACTTGCTCGTAAGAGAAATCCCCATGCTCATGGCCATGTAGAGAAGCATTTTTTTTTAAAAAAAATCTTTACATAGATTTATGAGAAAAATATCAAAATTAGCCCATAAGCATCAAGAAAACTCACCATATGCCTTAAGCTTGTGATAAGGATAAAGATCAAGTACTAGAGCCTTTGTTGCCCCATTTGAAACCTCTCCAAGCGTTACAAACACCACAATAGCCTCCAATGCATGCCAAATCAATCCACGCACCCTTACTACCCGCTTTATGCACCCTTCTTCACCATAGCTTTGCCTTGTGCCATAGGAGATGCATATTGGCAAGAAAAAGGTTTGAAACAATGGTTTAAGGCCTGTGGGATCAAGTATGGCTCAAAGCAAGCTTAGGAAGGTCTAAACGTGAGGAAAAATGGTTTTTGAAATTTTCCACAAGCTAAAAATGCATGCGGCCACCATGGAGATGCAAAAGCCTTCGTTCATGTACTAGGGTTTGCAAAAGAGACCCCCTAAAAAAACTCCATAAGGTACCTAAGATGATTGCTAAGAGCTTCATGAAGATCAATCATTGTGGGTGTGAGCTTGCTTGGCGAGCTATTAAAAATGGTGAGCTTTTGGATATTTCTTATCTTCCGATTTCGACTCTGACTCTCTGACTGTGGACTGAGTTCCAACCTCAACTCTGATTGAGTCAGAGTCGAGGTCAGAAGTCAGGCGTCAAAGTTGGAGTCAGATTCAGAGTCGGAGTCCACCCTCGAGTTTGTGCTTTACATCCCACATTGTCTCTTCCCTAGATGATTTGATGTTCTTTGCAGCTAGATATGCATGCGCTGGCTTCTAGGGCAACCCAAAGCCCTTTTTATTTTTGCATATCTAGCTACAAAAAGAAGTCATGCTGTGACATAGCCATGAGGTGATGTAGCCCAAAGCCCTTGCTCAATTATCGCATGTCATCCTCATGATCGATATGCAAAAACAAAAGGTCTTTGGGCTGCGCTAGAAGCCAGCACTTCTGGCGTAGCCCAAAGCCCATTTTTTTGCATATCCACATCACAGCAAGGACTCTCTCTTGGGGCATAGTTGATAGAGAAATCCCCAACTCAGAAGTCGAGAGTCGAAGTCGGTGTTGGAAGATAAGAAATATCCAAAGCTCACCATTTTCAGTAGCTTGCCAAGCAAGCTCACCAAACAATCACCCCCAATCATTGTTAGGGTTTGAAAATTAGGTTAAATTCATGCATAAAATTTTCAAAAATGAGAAAAAAATTGCAAAAATTAGACATCATATCTCTAAGGATCGATTTACTCAAGGATTGATCATCAAGAATAGATCAAGATTGCTAAAGGAAAGCTTGGGAAAGCTTGCTTAAACTAAGGTTAGAAAAATCTCAAGAAAATTTTAAAATTTTTTAAGCGAAAAGATCATCGAAGCAATGTAAGAAAGTTAGAAGGGACTCAAGTCATTTTGGGCCCAAGGCCAAGGGATGAAGGGGATGTAAAAGGGACCAAGGGCTAGGACTAGGATTGGGCATGCCCATGGACATGAATAAGTGTAGTGTGAAAGGGTGGCCTAATATATAAGTGAATATGGGCCAATGTAATAGGAACCTTTTTGAACCTTTTGATAATCAAGAACATACAAGTCTCTTGCTTTCTCTTCTTGTTCTAAACCTAGGATAATATCTATTGCTTTCCTTAATCCTAGGCTAATCTAGTTGCTAGCTTTCTTTCATCGGTATCAGAGCCATGCCTTTGATCTAATTTTTTGATTTTTTTAAAAATTTCTTACATTTTCTTGGTTTTCTTGGACTTTCGTGATTTTCTTGATTTCTTGATCAAGAAATGGGCATGGTATAATGGAAATCTCTTTGATTTTTGGTGTGTTCTAAGCTATTGGGGAGGGCTATGGGTCACTGTGGACCAAAATCCACACTAATGTTCAAGGTGCTGATGCTGCAGATTACACCCTTTGAGCCTACATGGAGAATCCTGCCAGAATCCTACTCTACTATAGGGTTGAGGCGGCAACCATATGTACCATATCCTCTCCAAGCCCCGATGCCAGACTCAGAGGAGTGCTACCAATGGGAGGAGATGGCACTTTGTGGGAAAATGTGGCGGCACGGCACACCAAACTAGGAAACCCACAATTAGCCGATCTATTGGATATCTGTATTGTTACATTTATGATCAGTTATTGTCAAGTGGCAAAATCGGCATCCAGTGCATACAAGGGGTGGATATACCGCAATAGAAACAAATGATACCAACCCCTGCCTAGAGGATTTTGGAATACAGCCTGAGTACCTCATATTGCTAGAATACAATTTTTAGTACCAATGCTCCCCGAACACAGAGAGTGGACCCACTATACATGCCGATCAAGCAAAGGTTCACTCCATTACAGTTCCACGAAGAAAATCAGCGATATTCCCACGTATGTTACAGCTTCCCTCAGTTCTCGCCATCAACATTCCAAGATCTAACTAGTCACACAAAGGAATCAAATGTTGACATGGATACGAGCATAGCGAAGAATCCCAGATCCAGACATAGTAGCTGTCGTAAGATTTTTGAAGTTGATCATAATTCTCTCGATTAACCAAAGGAAAGATATGATGGATATAATGTAGAGTAGCTGTGCCTCGATATGAGCAGGGGCCCAGATGAACGAGAAATGATGCTCTATTATCATTGCCTCAAGTGTCTACCAGGATATGAACCCTCAAAAGTCTTCAATCACACCGTAACTTCTACAGACATGAGCTCGACGACCAGGTCTTTCAACCTAGGTAAGAGGTTATAAGGATAGAACCTACATCAAGTAGGCGAGGATGTTAATCCTACTTTGGATTGACAAAGATGTTCCTCCATTTATGGACATTAATAAGTGTTATGTAATGGCACTATAAAGGTTGTACATTATGAGATACTAGCCAACAAAGGCTTTAGTTAGTAAGTTTTGGGCACCCAAGTGTGAATAAGAGTCATTTGTAAATAAGGCAATTTCTCATAATGGAAAGACACAATCCCCCTTTGTGCTATGAGAGCTATTATCTTGTCGTGTGTATGAGAGAGAGAGAGAGTGTGTGTATGTGTGTACTCTAGTGCATGTGCCTCTTCCATGCTTGTGTGTGGGAGAGTGAGAGAACGATTGCCTTGCATTGTGGTGTGAGCGACTCTGTGATGATAGAGTGGAGGTGGAGATTGGAGGATTGAAGCTTGGAGACGTCAAGGATAATGATCTCATCCAATCGAAAAGATCCCTATGACACGTTGAGGTGAGTGGTGGTTCTCTCTTTGCTATCTCTTAGCCTTAACAGGCACCACCACTTCTTTGTTAGAAATCTTCATGACACACATTCGACTGATGAAGTTTTGTAAAATGCTTGGATTTTGTGGCTTGCACATGTGAACCTCCGCTTTTCTATCTCTTAGCCTTAACAGGAACCACCACTTCTTTATTATAAATCTTCATGGCACACATTCGATTGATGTAGGTTCTGTCCCCCCAAGGGGAAACAAATGTTAGAGATGGCTCTGATGGAATTTAAGACATCCAAGTTAGCATGATTGTGCAAAGATACGAATCACGAGCATGATTTTTGAAAAACTCACAAAATGATAAAGTGGCATATATAGTGAGAGAAGGTGTCTTTATATTAGTAGTTGAAAAATGATGAGAGAATGCCATAATTCCATACACTTGAACATTTGGATGAATTTTTTTTAAGCATGATTATGAGGAATCACACGGACATGATTTTTAGATAAATTGCAACTATAAGAATTAATGTAACCAAAAAAAAATGATTGTAGAATATGTATGTGGAGTGCAATTTGAAAGCGATTGGCATGATTTGAATCCATTTGGATGCATGTTGGCAATCGTGATTTTTTATGATATGGCACATGGCTTGATTTGTGATGACATGGCATAAATCATAGTGGTGTTGAAAATCACAAGGCTTATTTTTATGGTTTTTCATGTGCTGATGATGTACATAGCATGTGCAACATCTTTGTATGTGTAAATGATTGAGCGGGTGAGTCTTTGTTGGCTGTGATTATTGATCACAACCATGACTACAAATCACGATGTGTTTCCTATCTAGAAACTGCAAAATCATGGCTATCAAAGTTAATGTTTTCGGTGATGTTGATGATGCTTTGCACTCCTTGATACTTACGCTTCATCATTGACACCATCCTTTGGGTGTTTTGTTGTGCTTTGGACAGCATGACTTTTGCTGATGTGGCAATCACGATCATGTTTTTTGGAGAATCAGGGTAAATGATCTCTTGATGCTACATATTTTAAGCCTTTTTAGATCATGTAGAGTATATATGCACCTTAAATGACAACTTTTTAAGCATTTCTAGTGGCATGATTTTGCAAAAGGAAGAATCACAGTTGTGATTCTTGAAGAATCATGAAATGAAAACTGCTTGATTGTTGCACTTTAGCCATGCGAAATGTATGTGCACGTAATTGAGAGTAAAATTGCACCTCTTTCTTAAAGCTAACTTCTTCTAATAGGAGCAACCAAAGCCGAAGGGATCTTGAAGCAAACATCTTCTAGCAGGAGAAACTAGAGCCGAAGGGGTCTTGAAGCAAACCAACAAAGACCCTAAGAGGAGCTGATAAAAGGAAAAACAAGGAAGAAGAGACTTCTGACTTGGATTATTCTAGATGCCAGGAGAGTCAAGTGGGATTGAAGACAAGCAGGATGACGACAACGAGAAGGAGGTTCCAAGAGAGTGAAGACACCTCGGAATCAAACTCCAGTCAAGATTCGGATGCCAAAGAGCGGAAGCCCCGGAAGAAGAAAGGAAGGAAGCAAGCAGTGGATATTCAAGAAGTATTGAAGGGCCATCCTAGCCAAGCTTACTAGATCCAGACTGAGACCGGACATCTGGTGCACCAAGTGCAACGAGGGTTATAAAAAAGAAGTGTCAGATGAAAACCAGTGAGCAAACCATGTGCTATTTGTTATAAGAGCAACCACACCACTGACACATGATTTTATAACACTCAAAACAAGAATCTGAGACTAGTGAAAAGATAATAGCATCAGCAACAACAAGTTTCAACTATCAATCAAGTCGCCACACTGGGCCTCAAAATAACAAACCTTATGGAAGAGGAGGTGGAAGATTTGTACAAAGAGGAATTGGGTTGATATACTACTATTGTAGTGCCCTTTGGCATAGGCAAAATGATTGTCCCATACTACATCGCCATCAGCAAGAACTACAAGAGGCAAGGCTGCAAAGAGAGGCGAACCCAGTAGGATCTGATGCAATGGTAAACATGGTGAAAATGGATCAATGGGTAGTAAAACAACAAGAGAAGCCACCACTAGTGATGGTAGTGACAAGATCACAACAAGGACTAATCCTATTCTTTGGGTTTAGTTCATAAAGTTTCTTTAGACTCTTGGAAATTTAGGAGTAATACTGGTGTTGGTTGGCTGTGCAAATCTTGGTGCAGAGTTCATCAAAAAAGTATACATATTGTAATTATGTTGCAAATTTGAGAAGATTTATGTGTTGATTGCAATTCTGTTAACAGACTTGTGTAGTTTACAATTTTGTTGTAAATTTAGGTAGAGTTTATTGTGAAAAGTGGAGCTCAGAGGAATCATCGTACACATATAAAAAGTTTGTTGTGCAAAGTGGAGTTTAGAGGAATCATGGTACACATTTATAAAGTTTGCAAAGATTAAGTACAAAAATCAAATCTTGATCAGACTAATATTAGTACGTGATTCTTGATCAAATATTTCCTATTCTTGGTCATTTCTTGCAAGCAATTGTGTTTCTTTAAAAGAAATTGCTAAAACTTCAAGAGACCATGAGTATTGTTAAACTTTAGGAAGAAAAGCACAACTATTGGATTCTTGCTGAAATTGGTACAAGAAAAATTAGATTAGTGAATCTTATGGAAGTGGTGAAAGAGTGATAAGTTCTCGCAATCTTTTGTGACACATTTTGTATCATTGGGTGATTAATTACCATCAAATAAGTTCTTGATTAAGAAAGTGATTAACCAACAAGAAGACGAAGAATGCTGAGGACTTATACATAGAGATTAAGCATACTTGAAGCTTAACCAAGGTTGAGAGTATCTTTAAGTAGATCTTAGTATAGATTAGTGTTAAGTGGTGACATCTTGACTTATACAAATGCTACAACAAATTTATTAACAAAATTAATAGAGTTATGACTTAACAACATCATAACAATAGGAGATATGATTGTATAAGTGCACAACTGGTGCTCAAGGTTCCATACCTACTTATACAAGCATTATTAACAGTTTGGCATGGAAAAGTGAACTTACAGTAGAAGTTTGTGCCAGATAACAAGGTGCATGTAGAATAATGAGCAAGCAGATCCACAAATTTGTGCAGCCATTACATTTTCCGTAAGCAGCTCACCTTCACAACTGAGTCCTCACATTTGGAGCATCTTGTCTTCACCATCGACACATTCATCTTAAGGTGAAGCAGAAAAGTAGTCAAGGGAGAAACCCCAATTGAAGCAAACAATTCAGCAGGCAGAAGGGAAGGAAATCATTAAAAATTTACTGACAAAAGTAGGTATCTACACAAATAGAAGTGGTTATGACATGGAAAGCACAAGAATTGTCAAGATAAACCAACCATTGCAGATTAAAGTTGACACAAATAGTTGGAAAATAAATAAATAATTATGCCCTGGTTGGCATATATCTGGTTGAAATGGAGAAGAAAGGCGCCTTGTAGAGCTGAAGATGCAGGCTGCTTGGGCAGGAGAAGATCTTCCAAAAAGAAATTGAAAATCTTACAGATAGCAATTGGAAAGCATGATCCATACAAAGATCTTGGCATGCATATGGCTTCAAGCATTCATTTTTTTTTTTTGAAGGATCTTAGCATGCATATGCTTTCAAGAACTTGCAGAAAACTAGTTGAGTAGATCCTGAGTCATGTTCGCTTCGCAGTTCATGCTAGCAAAAAGAATTGAATCTTGCAGATAAAGCAAAAAAAGCAGAGAAGAGGCAGTATCATGGGAAGAAGAGAAAGATGTAGGCGTACATGAGAAGGAGACGAAGAAACCTCTTTTGCAATGTTCACAAACCCTAGGGTTTCCAACCCTTTTCACATCTTTTCCTTTTGTCCACTTAAGTAATTGGGCTTTTTAAACTATGGGCAGCCACATATGTAGTCATGAATAGAGGCATGTAGGGGAGATTTCCATTGACTTTTTGGCCGTGTTCACACGTGGTATGACACTTCATACACATTAGGCATTTGTTACCATTCTTGGTGGTTATTCACATGCCTAGTGCATTATGCTATGTGATGCACACTTTGGATTCTTTGGGAGCCATGGTTTACTACTACTATCCTTCATTGGACCAACATGCTACACACTATCATCATCATTGACATCACCATCTCAAATTTTTATTGTAAGAGATCCGCTCATGCACTATCATCATGGCTCTATGCTCCTTATTGTGAGTTGCCATTTCGTGTTGTATAGATCACATATCTTTTGCCGCGTTCACATATATCTTTGGTACTTTGAGGCTTAGACCTCTAGATCCTCATTCCCCAACTTCATGCTATGACGAGGCTTCATACTCATGCCATGGTTGGACTTGTTTGATGAGAGGGATGTATGTGCGAGATGGTCCAGATGGTTTGTGCATGGTATGTGCACGACAAGACTTTATTGATTCACATTACTTGGCTACCTCGACACGAATAGTTTAGCGCTCATGCAATTCTTCTTTCGACAAATTGCATGAGCTCCCTACACTCTTGAGCCATCATGATTATGTTCTTTAGGATGTAGACTACTCCGACACATATTTAGATGATCATGATGATGTATTACACACACATGATGTTATATCGCATACATACTCATGATGATATTGATACACATGCACATGATGATGACATTGACACATATGCACATGTTGGACATGTGAACATACAACAGTTAAAGAACATGCAGGCAAGAGGCACTGTTAGTGAGCTTCCTAGATTCAAGTATGATGAGAATATGCATGTCTGTGATGCTTGCCAGTTTGAAAAGCAAGTAAGGTTGCCATTTCCTAAAGAAGGCAACATGAGTAGCAAGCCATTTGAGATAGTTCATAGTGATGTATGGGGTCTTGCACACAACCCATCTATTAAAGGGAGCTTGTATTATGTGTGACATTCATTGATGATTTCAATAGAATGACTTGGATTTACTTTTTCAGAGAGAAAAGTGAAGTGTTGGGAGAGTTTATGGACTTCAAAGCTTTTGCAGAGAAGCAATATGGCTCTTGGATAAAATGTTTCAGGACAGATGGAGGTGGTGAATACACCTCACATGCTTTTGAGAATTTCTTAAAAAAGCATGGCATAAGAAGGCAATTAACTTGCAGGTATACACCTTAGCAAAATGGTGTTACTGAGAGGAAAAAGAGTCATTTGTGATGTGGCCAAGGCGATGTTCAATGAAAAGAGCATGCCAGATTATTATTGGGCAAAAGCGTGTGCCACAGCGGTGTATATACTTAATAAGACACCCACAGTAGCCATACATGGAAGTACGCTAAAGATGCATCTTACAGGTTTTAGGCCACACATTGGACACCTTAAAGTGTTTGGTAGCATAGCTTATGTGCATGTGCCAGATGAGAGAAGGAGAAAGTTGGATCCTAAGGCAAAAAAGCGTATTTTTGTTGGGTATGCACAGGATCGCAAGGCATATAAATGTTACAATCCACAAACTAGGCAAGTGGTTATCTCACGAGATGTTGTGTTTGATGAGCTTGCTAGTTGGTACAAGGCAAAGGATGAGGGTGTCATTGATTCCGTTGATGCTGATGTGCATGTGAACTTGCCACAAGCAAGTTCTATTTCTATGTCTGGGCCAGCAGAGTCTGAGAGTAGCACTATACGTCCATGGTCAGGATGCTTGAGACATGAGAGTGTGAGCACTGGGAGTAGTGCTGTGGATAAAAGGAAAAAGAAGGTTGAAGGAATTGGCATTACACGTTATGAGTCATCAAGTTCAGAAAGTTTGGATGAGGAACTTGGCATACCAGTTTTACGCACACCAGGTGCAAGGCAGGATAGATATGTGCCTCCACATGCTAGAGTGGCAGGTGTTCAGAGTGGTCCGCATGCATTGCGGAGATCCCAAAGGGTCAGGTATCGAGTTGACAGGTTGAAATATCGTGACTTTGCTATGCATTATGCATATATGACCTCTTTGGTGAAGCATGTGGAACCTACATGCTATACAAAAGCTATTGGGAAGCATGTATGGGAGAAGGCAATGGATGTTGAGATGGACGCATTGGTTCATAATGAAACTTGGGATTTGGTTGCCTTACCACAAGGCAAAGATGTCATTAGTTGCAAATGGGTTTGCAAATCAGATGGTTCCATTTAGCGCCATAAAGCGCGGTTGGTAGCTAAGGGTTATGCACAAACCCAAGGCTTAGACTATGATGAAACATTTAGTCCAGTTGCAAAGATGGGAACAGTGAGATCAGTCATTGCTATGCCTATAGCAAATGGTTGGGAAATGCATCAAATGGATATGAAAAATGCATTTCTAAATGGTGATTTATAAGAGAAAGTTTATATGGCACAGCCAGAAGGATATATACACCCGAGGTACCCCACTCATGTATGCAGATTAAGGAAAGCATTATATGGTTTGAAGCAAGCATCTCGTGCTTGGAGTGATAAGATAAGCCGATATCTTATCTCCCTTGGATTTCAGGTTTCTTCAGCAGATTCCTCACTCTATGTGAAGAAAACAGATCATGGGATTGTCTTACTTGTCATCTATGTGGATGACTTGATTGTCACAGGAGATCGTGCTACAGATGTTATGCATGTCAAGAAGGCATTGAGTGGGCAGTTTGATATGAAAGACTTGGGTGAATTGAGATATTTTCTTGGGATTGAAGTGATCAAAGACCATGCAGGGACATGGTTAGTGCAACGCCAATATGCATTGGATATGTTGGCAAAATATGGGATGACAAGGTGTAAGCCAATGAGTACACCTTAGCAGAATGTGAAGCTGCGGGCTGATTTTGGTGAAGAGTTGGATAATCCATCTATGTATAGAAAGATGGTTGGCAGTCTTATTTACATGACTATCACACGCCCGAATCTCACTTATGTTGTGGGACTAGTAAGCCAATTTATACAAAGCCCCAAAAAACCTCATTTGGATGCAGTGAGACGCATTATGCGCTCTGTAAAGACCACTGCACATTATGGTCTTCTTTATGAGCATGGTAAAAGCTTGGATATACATGGCTACACAGACGCAGATTGGGCAGGTAGCTCGTATGACAGGAGGTCTACTAGTGGTTATGCCTTTACATTTGGAAGTGCAGTGGTGAGTTGGAGTAGCAAGAAGCAACCTACTATTGCTTTATCTAGTACAGAGGCTGAATACAGGGGTGCAGCCATTGCTACATGTGAAGGAGTATGGTTAAAGAGTCTCTTGGCTAATTTGGGTGAGCCTATTGATGGCAAGGTTGTCATTCATTGGTGACAACATGAGCAGCATACAGTTGGCCAAGAATCCAGTTTTTCATGCGCGGACCAAACATATAGAGGTCCACTATCATTTTGTCCGAGAGAAAGTGTTGGATGGTACAGTGGATTTGCAGTATGTGAAGACTAAAGAACAGGTGGTCGACATCTTTACAAAGCCACTTAGCAGGGAGAAGTTTGAGTACTTTCATACTATGTTGAGAGTATATGGGATGAGCTTGAGGAGGAGTGTTGAGAGCTTTGATAGCCCAAGCTCATCTACATCTTCATCTATGGCAGTACATCATGAGCTTGAGAGGAGCTGTTGAGATTCAAGCTCGATGTCAGCTTATGCCAGTCGCACTATGTGCTGGCATAGTAGATAGTAACATGTGTGAGACATAAATGACCGCGTCCAGCTGGTCATAGTGTGTGGACATTAGCTAGGGTTAGC
This sequence comes from Cibotium barometz, assembly GCF_041138505.1. Classification (NCBI taxonomy): domain Eukaryota; kingdom Viridiplantae; phylum Streptophyta; class Polypodiopsida; order Cyatheales; family Cibotiaceae; genus Cibotium; species Cibotium barometz. The sequence goes on along the minus strand of NC_141111.1, from coordinate 11,627,863 downwards.
AGTGTGTGGACACAACACATGTAGTGTGTTGTAGGTTATGGATTATGGCTTTTTGCATTGTGTAAGAAGGGAGATGGCTTCTCTCTATGGTTAGGGTTTGCTTAATACATTAGGGTTTGCTCCTGTGTGTGTCTCCTCTCCCTCTACCTGTTTTTCATCACAAAAACTCCAACAACGAGGTTCTTTCCAGATCAATATGCAAAAAAGGGTGACAGTTTCCACCATCGTCAATGCATATACATTCCATATAAGATATAACAAAAATGTGCTCGAAGTACATATTCACAATTTTAAACGTCAATTGAAATTCACATGTATATGCTTGCAAGCATCCATGCAAAAATCAATTCTTAATCCCAATCTTTTAAGGGTGCAAGAGAGGTTTTCCACTCAAGCTTCAATCTCTTTAAGGTCTCCCAAACCTTAGATGGGTTAACATTTCTTAACCTTTACCAATATGGTCCAATATATGCTAATGAGACTCTAACTATATGATTAAGAAAAATATTATTTATCATTCAAATTGTATACCTTATCTCTACAATAGCTATTTACATTATTAGGCTCATATATGACACTCGTATGCTAGATAAGTGTCACACTAGGCCATAGCTTAGGACTTAGAAAATTTTTCAAGTCTGTAATCATAAAAATGGCTAACCTACTTTGGGGATTCATAGCTCCAATTTTTGGTTGGAATTTGCGAGTGACCCTAAAAGAAATGTTTTTTCACATATCTTTGTCTACATTTTTTATCATATTAAAGATCTATAAGAAATGACCAAAACTAGTTCAAAATGGGTCTCTAATCACCACTACTCCCTTTTCACTATAGAGTAGTGGTGATTAATATTATCATGCTAGCATATGTTTATTTCTTCCCTTCTTTAGTGGGGTTTAAAATTACTCATTGGAGCAAGATTCTTAAGTTGGTTAGAGTTTTTGTGTGGAAGAATAAAAGAAGGAAGGGGTTAGGCTCTTTCTTGTCATGGTATAGATTGTGAACCAAAAGTGTGGGAATCTGAGCATGCTTAACTTATAGATGCATACTAAGGCTAGGATCGATAAGCAAGCTAGAGTATTCATTGAACACGAGTAACCACTCAAAGAGCTTTAAAATCTCACATACCTTCGGTATTATTGGTACATATTGCATAAACCTACATGTGCGTGTATTGTATAATCACTCCTACATATAATAGATGATATGAGGGCTTAAAAAATTGATGATTCTTTGGGAGGAAATGTGCGGATTCTCTTTTGTGACATCTATATATATGATTGACAGATACATTTTATTCTAATTGAGTTCACTAGCATAGGTGCATTGTAAATTAGCCCATGTTGGCCTGCATGATGCGCATCTAGTTTTCATTTAGTTCATTGCTTTGTTTAATTCTGTTGATTTCAATCAAAAAAGGATAGGACAAGACCCTTTGATCAAAGTAAACTATTTAATTATAGAAAGTTGTATTCACTCAAGTAACAGCTGGTGTTACCTCTTTATTATAAGTGCTCAATACGACACCAAAATGTTATTTTGCATTTCCATTAAATATATTCTGTGATTTTCCAAGAATAAGAGTGTTTTCTAAGGTTCCATTTTAGTATGTAATGATTAATGCTTGAAAAAGTCAATGAACTGATGACCCTCCTTGCCCTTTCTATTTGCATGCATTCACCCATATCCTTACTATTTGCATGCGTTTACCCATATCCTTTCTATCACAATTCTCTGTAAAAGATCTCCAAGGGCTAATTCAACGAGCAGAGGGAGGGAGAAATGAAATGAAATGAAATGTTATATTAACGTCTTCAAAAGGCCAAAAAAGTTACATCATGGTGGATCTAATACAATGTCTAGATAAAAAACCAGAAAATGAAAAATAAAGATGATACTACTGGCACCTAGAAAATGAAACTGGAACTGGAAGGTAAATAGAAACCCTTATAGGGTGTGAATATAGTGAGGAGGGGGTACGCTATGGAGGTGAGTGTAGTACAGTGAGGGGATACAATATCATGTGGGACGGGGGGTACGCTATGGAGGTGCCTCCATCTCATAATATGTGCCGCATCGGACACTGGCGGATCTCCTCAATATCCTCAGTGGTCAGCACCCTGACTGGGTGCCCCGCATGTCTCGCAAGAATAATCCGAATCCGCCGCTGCAACCTCACTCTATGCTGGGATGCCCTCCTCCGTAGTCGTGAGCGTCTAGACCACCCAAGCTCAATCGCACGATCAATCAGTGTACCGCTGGTGGGGTGGTATCCATGTCCTGCTGCTGCTGCTGCTGCTGCTGTCCATCTGGCGCAGTGATGGCTGGACTAAAGAAGTCTGTAATGTGCCTCTGAGTCTGGCTCTCTGTGCGCCTAAGGAGGCTATCTCTATATCTCCGCAGCTCAAGCAAGAACAATCCCAAACACCTCTGGTCCTGGTACCCCATGACTCTGGAAAGTGGTCCAAAACCCTCTCTGAATAAACAGTGGAAAACGACCACGTATCTCATAGTATGCAGTACAATGGCATATATAATGCAGCTCTGTCTCTGGCTCCCCATGGCATACTCGACATATCCTGGCCTCAGCTGGTATACCTCTATATCGGCCAATCTCAATCTCAAGCTGATGTGAGGATGTGCGAATCTGACCAATAGCACATCGTACTGCATGAGACAAGTGTACATCCATGTAACTGGGTCTGATCACAAAACCATCTGCTGTGAGCTAAAGAAAATGCTCTCTGTAGAAAGCCATCTTCGTGCCCAGCTCCTCAGTCGGCAGTATCAATGTCCTCCTAATGTCCAGCTGAACTAAATCCTGACGGATAAGTCTGGTAATCTCTGTCCGTGTGAGAGTGAGAGAGGGTGCCTCCAGAGAATACTGGAAGGGAGGCAATCTGTCCATGCTAAAACCATGTGCCTAGAACCAAGATGTCATCTGTCCATACCAACAAGCCGTGTCTCCCTGTAAAGCTAACTGTCAAGAGGACTCAAGGGCGAGGCGTGCATATCTGTCTCGGGGGAGATCCCACAAGCCATGTATGTAGGAGACTGATCTCGTAAGAGCCTCAATCACCAGAGGGGCAGCCGCCAGCTCTGCTCGAATAATCTCATGAGGTACCAAGGCCTTGGCTCTAATAATCCTAGCAATCATAGATACCAAAGGCCTCTCCATACCTCTCCACCTGCCTGCGCTGTGATAGGAGAGGGAGAGAGTGGGGAAAACTCGTGTACTAAGGTTGTTTTAATTAAATGCCACGTTGGTGGCATTTAATTAATACACCTACAAAAAGTTATGAATATGGCACCAAAACGTTTTTTGCATTTCCATTATATATATTCTATAAGATTTCCAAGAATAAGAGTGTTTTTTTAAGGTTTCATTTTTGTATGTAATGATTAATGCTTGAAAAAGTCAATGGAATGATGATCCCCATATCCTCTCTATTTAAGGCAATAAAATGATGACCCCCCATATCGTTTCTATTTGCATACATTCACCCATATGCTTTCTATTTGCATGCATTCACCCATATCCTTTCTATTTAAGGTCTCCACAATTCTATATAAAAAGCCTCAAAGGGCTCACTCAACGAGTAGAGGGAGGGAGAGAGAAAGAGGAGAGTGAGAGGATGGGGGGAACTCATGTTCTGAAGTTGAATTAAATAAATGCCACGTCAATGGCATTTAATTAATACATATCAAATAACTTGTCTAAATAATATACATATCAAATAATGTCTGAATATACATATCAAATAATTTGTGAATATATACACCTTCAGAAAGTTGCTCATTATTTGTTCACTTGAATGGCAAAACATGAGATAGACCTTAGATTTTCCTAAGGTCTTATCCTTCACAGCTTGGAGGGAAAGAAACAGCAAGACAGGGATTGCAGGGATGTGATGTGTTATTGGGAATGCTTCGGCATGCATGTTTGAATCTGAAGATGGATTATAAGAATAAGAAATTAGTGATAACTCACAAGCATAAGAAGCATACTATTGATGCAGGATTAGCTGGGGACACTATTCTGGTTGTATCACATACATAGATAAATAAAGCAATGAAAAAGAGCATTTCCTTGTACTTGATTTTTGTTCGTGATGTTTTGGAGCGTAATAATGTACACGTGGATGCTCTAGATGAAAGCAGGCTGAATTTTCTTCGTGGGTTTAGTGATTGCTTTGCAAAGTCCCTACCGGCTAGCATGCCATCCCCTAGACCTGAAGATCATGTCATTGATCTCATACCTGGTAGTTCTCCTCCCAATAAGCCGGCTTATAGAGTCAGTGCTAGCCCTTCATTGTTGTCGCTTCCGATTGCAGAGCATCAAGCATAGTAAAGCAACAAAGCGTGCTATAAAGCCCATGAGAAAAAGGATGCTTAGGCATAGTCCCCAATCTTTTAGATCATAGCCAGCTCCCCTAAGGACAACACATCTTTGAATAAGCCAAACCCCAGAGTATCTGCAAAATGTAAAGCAGCATTTCTGTCAGCAGTGAAAAAAAAAAAAGAAGTCAATTTTGCCAAAATCAGTTTGTAAATATACCAGAATTCTCTCTCTGGGAACAAGGTGGAGCCCCTTGTCTTGTGTGTGCACAGCTCTCTGGGGGGGCTTGGCACCAAGGGTGGCTCCTCTGATTTGGATTGACCAGGCTGGGACACACAGGCGGCATCATCGGGCGACTTGGCGGGCGTATGCCTATGGCACTAACATGAGCTATTAACATCATTGGGCATGTGCCTATCACACCCCTATGGCACTAACATGTGCTATTAACATCACTGGGCATGTGCCTATCACACCACATGCCATGGAGCTCATCACCAGGCATGTCCCTATGACACTACATGTGCCATCAAGGTCTTCACGGATGTGCCTATAAGGTTACATGTGCCATCAAGTTCACCAAGCATATTGTGCCTACAAGGCTATGCAATCAAGGTCACAAGGCATGTCGGGAAATGAAGATATCCAGCAACTGGTGAAAAACCTCCATCTCTGAATATTGGAGGTATTTTTAACAAAATTATAATAATTCGAAGGTATTTCTAACTAACTCCAAAATCTTAGAATTTCCAAACCTTCAACTCTAAAACTTGCAAGTGATTTTTTCCCCCCCAAAAAAAGAGACTTCTATTCAATAATATAAATCGTACTAAGGGAGATGTCAAACCAAAAGGTAGGAAGATCTCAACCAATCCGGGGCACTATGCTGCCATAAAAGTCCCATAGGAGTGGAGGAGGAGAAAATACCATGGTTCCACTCTCTCATAAATCTGTTGCGTTTTGTTTGCCCAGCTCTAGAAGATCCCTTGTATACCAGTCCAGGTGGCCAAAAGTGTATCAACGATGTCACTCCATATACTGCAAATACATTGGGTGTCATAAACATGAATACCCTCGAAGGCCTCTGAGCATCTCGTCTTCCAGATATGCCAAAGGTAGGAAGATCTCAACCAATCCGGGGCACTATGCTGCCATAAAAGTCCCATAGGAGTGGAGGAGGAGAAAATACCATGGTTCCACTCTCTCATAAATCTGTTGCGTTTTGTTTGCCCAGCTCCAGAAGATCCCTTGTATACCGGTCCAGGTGGCCAAAAGTGTATCAACGATGTCACTCCATATACTGCAAATACATTGGGTGTCATAAACATGAATACCCTCGAAGGCCTCTGAGCATCTCGTCTTCCAGATATGCCACGCCGTGATACTAGCAATAATCTCCCAAGTGGTGTCAATACTCAGCGGAGATGGTGTGTATCATAACTGGGGGATATCCTGAAGCAAATACCTCTGAGCTATGCCCCTACTCACACCCTGCCCTCAAAAAGAAGTTGTCAGCCAGACTGAGTCAACCATGCAATAGCACCCCGAGTAATCTAGATAGGATCACTCCTCAATCTGCACAAGAGTTGGGCTACAGATACCCAAATCCTCTGTGCTCCTTCGCACTCTCATAAGCAATGATATGCTATCTTGGCTGGAGCTGAGATATAGGATAGGAGGGATCCACACCAAAAATAGATCTCCACTGGTTGGTGGGCAACCCACCATATCGAATAAACCAGTAGGAAATCTGGCTCCTCCTGTACGAATGCCAGAATCTCCTCTGAATTGGGGGTGTAATGTCATACGCCTCCAAGTGAGGCCTAAGAGTGGGAACTCTCTGGTCTGTCCAAGCATAAGCAACCTGGGGTTACGCACAGAGTAGCTGAAGAAAGCTATGCTCCTAATAGTGTTATTCACATCAGTCCATTCCCACTCACCAAGGTCCCAATGTAGATATCTGATAGGGCATCCACCATATAGTCATAGGCACCACGAGGCATAAGTAACCATCACCAGGGAAGGGTCAGTATACCAACGCTTCCCAGGCCGACCCACTACTCTCACTGGACGGATCACAGAGCCCGGAGTACATCAAATGGAATAGAAGACAACACCCTCTTCCTCCTCTGCCTTCGGGAATCCCAGTGGCTAGGTATATTTGCAAGTGATTTTCAAATTTCACCAATGCAAAATACATTGTACCCGGGTTTTTTGCACACGTTGATGTGCCTACAACGTTACAAGTGCAATAGTGGTTGCCCTACATGTGCCTACGGTGCTACATACACAGTGCATGCTGTGCGGCACATGCCTATGACAGTAAGACATCTTTCACTCCGTCATCTGCACTATGAAAGGGAAAAGATGTAACCAACACATCAAGGAGCTAGCTGATAAAGCCCTAGGAACAGACTACTAGCAAAACAAATTGATTTGGATAAGTCTCATACATACTGTACAACCATATACAAACACACTATCATGAACTGATGATACCCAAAATGCATCTCCATTTCAAAATCTAAATCTGGCATGGGAAAAAAAAGGCGTGGATCGACAAATGGTGAAAAACCTCCATCTCTGAATATTGGAGGTATTTTTAACCAAATTATAATAATTTGAAGGTATTTCTGATTAAACTCCGAAATCTTAGAATTTCCGAAACTTCAACTCTGAAATTCGCAAAGTGGTTTTCGAATTCCACCAGTGCAAAATACACTGTACCCAGGTTTTTTGCACACGTTGATGTGCATACAAGGTTACACATGCAATCGCGGTTGCCCTACATGTGCCTATGACGCTACATGTGCAGTGCATGCTGTGGGGCACGTGCCTATGACAGTAAGACATCTTTCTTTTCTTTCACTCCGTCATCTACACTATGGAAGGGAAAAGATGAACACAGGAGCTAGCTAGCAAAACAAACTGATTTGGATTTAAGTCTCATATATACTGTGCAACCTTATACAAACACACTATCATGAACTGAGACCAAAATGCGTCTCCATTTCAAAATATAAATCTGACATGGGAAAAATAAAGGAGTGGATCTACAAAACAAAGCATTCAAAACTTTACAAGGCATGGATCAACCAAACACAAACAAAGAACCCAAAGCTTACTTCCTGGCATTTGCAATTGTGTACGCTTCGAGCGCCCAGTGAGCATATATGGTAAATTTAAGGGTCTTGAGAAACGCACTTGTGCTTGTTGCGACAAGGGTAAATATGATGGGAAGAAACACCGACCACTAAGCAAACAACATTAAACACATTAGGTACATACATTGGGTTACACAGCATGCTATTTATTCAGCAACCTCATTTGTCATCTAATATCTATCCTAAGCATGTTTCTAGTTGATGCTTATCTATCTGAAAAAAAAAAAAAAGCCATCCATTACCAGTTGAGCCGGTCCATTTTCTGACACAATTGCAAAGGCATAGGCTATTCCTGTCACACAGTAGATCAAGGCCACCGTGACGATGTAATTCTCAGCAAAGGATGACCTTGGATTGTTGAGAAAGTAGAACATAGACAAGAAAACCACAGGCTTTATGGCTGTGTTGAAATGGTCCACAGAGTCCTTAGCTAGAAAATAGGCTATCCGGTTGATGCTCGATGCGCTTTCCCGCCAGTACTGCAGCTTGTCATTTGAAAATGTTCTCAAGGCTGAGATCATACAGAGGAGAGCTGTGTAGCATAATGGATGAAATTAGTGTATGTACTCGTGTCCATGGTTTTGATGAAAATTCTAGAAACAGCGTGGCTTTGAGGGGCTTACATAAAGCAATAACGACATACACATAGTTGCTAGCTCCTAGGCTAGAGTCATCTGAGGGTTTGATCAACTCTAAGCACGCTCCCGATAGGAGCAAGATGAGATAATCTTGCATCTGCAGTTTAGCTTCTCGAAAGCGTTGGAGCGCAAGCCTGATACATAAAAAACGCCTTCATCAATCAAAAACTTTTTCTCAAACAAAGTTGCAAAATCCCAAACGCATATCTTGCCATTCTTTACCAGTGTAGAAGAATTCCGTCAACAATTCAGAAGAAGACTCAAATATATATATATATATACATATATATATAATCATTGCATGTGGTGATATTTTAAAATTTCCATGATACTCAGGACATGGACTTGTTGTATACAGATTTGTCTCATAGGCCAATCTGGCCTTCCGTAGACGTTAATATAAGTTTTCTTTTTCTCTCTATCTCAGCGCACCACAGACATAGACAAACCTATGCTGGATATTTTTGATGCATGAGAATGATGATATCACACCCGCATGATGTATCTTTTACATGTATTCACATGCTCACCATAGTGCACACCATGATGATGATGAGATAGACATACAGTTAGTCTATCTTTTTATATGAGTTTTTTTCAGTGTCATTAGTCTTTTTCCATAGCCCAATACTCTTGTATCACTTTTGGTCTCGTAGACTCATTGGGTCTTTTGAAGAAGTTTAATATAACTCTGCCTCTCTCTGTTCGAACAGCTCCCCCCTAGACATAGCCCTAATGCCCAGCTTGGGGGGAGTTAAGGCATAACCTTAGGGTCTTCAGTAGCTCTCGTCTAGCCAGTCCAGCAGCTCGCTGTCAGCATACTAACAACTCATCATTATCCGGTGCTCCTTGTCTCGCCACCAGTCCACCAGCTGGTCTTCACCAGTCCTAGCTTCCAGCTCGTTGGCGAGTCCAACGGCTCGTCGTCAGCCAGCTTGTCATCATTCACCAGACCAGCCAGTCTCAGCACTTCAACCTCAATACTCTCTTGGCAAAACCGGCCTGCTTAGTCGGGTGGAAGCAGCAACTAGGATCAATAGTAGCCAACACCCGTCAAAGCAGCAACCACCACATAAATTTTAAAAAGGAAAAACCTTGAGGATAAGGTTTTGTAAGGGTGTAGTTCACACACCTCAACATTGGAAACACAGTGTCCCATGCATCACCCACAGAAGGCAACACATTGTGGCAGAGCTGCTTTGATCCCCCTCTTCAAGGCTACAGCAAACAGTTAACCACCAAAAACAACAAACACAAAAAAGTATTCATCTATGCTCCAACTTTAAGAGTGGGTTTCCTTTGCAGGCGCTTTGACATCACCAAGAAGAAAGTGAGTGGTCTATTTATCTCCACAAACAAAACATGTCACACTCAAGGTGTGACTTCATGAAGTAGAAAGTCGACTTGCGACTTTACAAAACAGTCTAAGCCTTGCAATTGGAACCCCAAGGTGAAAGAAGAGATGAAGCAAGATTTACAGGAGACCATTAGTGGCATCAAGGCGGTGGTCAAGGAAGAATTGAGAGAACACACCAAATCAGCAGTCAAAAAAGAACTAAGGCAGTCGAAGGCCCTTCAAATTGCTGTTAGTGGTTTACCTGATGCATGGTAGATGAATGGAGATGAGGTGGGGAACTTATGTGAGCAACTACGTGGAGCAGTGCCAATGATTACCTGGGAGCTAGTATTTGCATCAGTTTCAAGACAGGGTAATCATGCAGCAATCACTTATCGTTACAAAAATCATAAGAGTGGGATCCTAAAGCAATCAAACAAACTTAAGGATACCAAGATATGGATTGCGGCTGAGGAACTCACTCTAATGTAACTCAAGCAAAAGAACACAGAATTAGCCAAGGTCAAAGCAGCTCATGTTTTTCTAATAAATTGGTGCTTCTTTACATGTCTTTCTTGAGAAGAGCTCACAATTTTTGAGATTCCATCACCTCTTGAAGCATTTCTTGCCGTTTTTCTCAAAATAGGACAACGAGGAATCTGCTCGCCACCATTTCTTGACACCTTTGAGCATTGGAACATGCAAATATATGGGCGCATACATCTTTCGATCAACTCATGATGCTACAAATACATTACTAAGAAACCAAGATGGGAGAAATGTGTCATCCCACTCAGATGTACCTGAATATGATCAGCTTGAATTGATACCAAAACCCCGGGGTCCTGCGTTGTGAAAAGTCTTGTGTGTGGCTGAAAATACCTTTGAAATCGTCCCACCAAAGCTCCCAAAACGACTTGAACTCCTGCCAAAGCTCCGGTGTAAAAGACTTTTGCCCACCAACACACTCGCAATCTTTGCTTCTCCTCAACTTCATCTCTTCAGATGATCCATCTAGACTTGCGGCTATGGCCTGTAGGTCATGTGGGATGGTATAATTATTGTGTTGGATCCATTTGACTGGAAGGATCTTGGGATCGAAATGAGGGTTTCCTTCAGGTTTACTAATCCCCTCCAAAACATCCATAATATGATCCGGTGGATTAATATGTTCAGGGATGATTATGCCCATGGCTGCAAAATAATTCTGCACATTATCTACCGGACCCAAGTACACAGTCTGCCCGCCTTTTGCAAGAAACATAACATCATCAAACAGTCGGAATAAGCCATAGCTGTCAATAAAATCCAACACAAAACAAACAGTATGTCAAGTGATTGCCAGTTAAGACTGAAGCTAACCCTACCCGTTCCCCTCCAAAAAGAAACTGTCCACAAATTTGAAGGCATTCTTATAAATGAAGAAACCCTATGCTAGAAAAAGAGAATGCTATGAAGAGTTCTAGACCTTTTCTAAGGTTAGGACTACACAGCTGCTCACACAAGTGCATTCTAGGGGGTTGTTCTCCCGCAGACCTCTGGTGGCCGGTGGTGGCCCCAAATAGGTCACACGCATGGTGATTTGAACTGTTTTTGAACTCTGTGCCCAACACCACACGATCTGTGGCCTGGCCATTGGCCACAAATGTCCAATGTGAGAACAGCCCCTGGTACTTTACATATGGTGGTATTGGTATTACAGAAACAACAAACATAATAATCAATTGTGTACACCATAAATGTGTGTGTAAAGCATGTGTGTTCGTGTGTGTGGGGTAGGAGTGCTCGCATGTAAGCCCAGAATTATCAAACAACTTCACATAGGTTTTACCTTGGCTGATGTACGACGACCACCACGTTCACCCCCACCAATGCTTCTCGCCTCAAAGCTTTCAACACAAGTTGTGAAGATGTGCTATCTAGCCCAGATGTTGGCTCGTCCAAAATCAAAAGAGAAGGCTCCATCACCAGCTCAAGTCCGACATTTACTCGTTTTCGCTGCCCTCCTGAGATCCCTCTTTTCTCAACTGTGCCCACTCTTGAGTTGCGTATTGCTCCAAGTCCAAGAGACTCAATAATGCGTTCAACCACCAAGACTTTTTCTGCCTTTGCCATACTTACTGAAAGCCTAGAAAAGAAGAAAAACATAAAAAGCAAGAAGCTTTTGTAAAATCAATCTCTCTCTCTCTCTCTCTCTCTCTCTCTCTCTCTCTTCCCAAATTCAACAACTATTAAAGTGTGATCGAAGTCCCCTAGAGTTTGTTCACAAAGCTTCAAATCATCAACTCCATCATCCATAGTATATAGACTATACTATGACATCCCCACTCACATCATCCGTGCCCAGGAGTAGGTGCAGGTTCATGCTTAAAGATACGCCACTTTAGTAGACAAATTGCATAGGATTGCCTCCTCCTCTCATAGAGATATTCAAAGAAGTGTGAAAACTCTGATAGGACTCAGGTAAAGAATTGAGAATAGTGGTGATGACCAAATTTTCTATCATCGACTACCTCATTAATATTCAGCCAAAAATATTCCATCGGATTGAGTTTCTATCACTTCTGCAGAGGTGAAGGGCAGACTAACCTATTCTCTCTCACACGCGCGCACGCACCCACACACATTGTAGCTGGTTGGGCAATTGCCTAGGGTATTGATTATTTGTAGAAATTGACAGCCACCATCAACCATGTCACATTATATTAAAAAATGTGGCACATTTAAAAGGAAGATGGATGCATAAACCCAGAAAGACAGCTACTAAGAAGTGTTGGGATATGTTGGGAAGCAACGATTAATAGACAAACAAAAACATTCCTGCACTTATAAGCAGGATTGAGAATACATATGTCAGTACGTGCATGTGTGTATTAATGTATTTGTGTAGATGAGAGAGAGAGAGAGAGAGAGAGAGAGAGAGAGAGAGACCTGTAACGTGCGCTGAACCAAAGATTCTCCTCTACAGTCAGATTCCCATGGACTATATCATCTTGCGGTACAAAGCCGATTATTTTCTTGTAACAACTGATGGAATCTGGCCTTCCATTAATCAGAACATCGCCAGTGGTGGTACTGCTGTAAGCCTTTCCAGCCAAAGCATTCAAAAAGGTAGTCTTTCCAGCACCAGAAGGTCCCATTACAGCTGTTACACGCCCCGGTGAGAGCTTCCCTGTCACATTGCAAAGGATCTTTTTCCTACTCCCTTTCAAGAACAAAGAAAGATCTTTGAATGTAATCTCTATTCTCATACGCCTGCTATTTTCTTCTGACATTTCACCTGCTTTAAGGATTATATCATTCCAACTCAGCGGTTTGTTTTGCATTGCTTTCTCCTTTTCAATCTTCTCGTAGGCGTACCTCAAAATCTGAGTTCGTGTTTGAGGAACCCCCGGCTTCTCATTGTTCAGACTTTGGCCATCAGCAGGCACACACAGGACCTCAACCAGCTGATCTAAATCCTCTTCTACTGGGTGGCCTTGGCTTACAGAATCAAGTTGAAATCTCTCTTCATTATGATATGAACTCTCCTCATCCATGGTCCCAAATCGAGGATGTACTTCATTCGAGCGCAGAACATGCCCAGGTGCTAGTATTTGCAACTCCTCTGAGCCATTGGAATGACGTCGCTGCCGGGAGGAGGTGCGGCTGAGCCGTTTCACTGCATCGGCAGCAAACTTCCATCTCTTGACTGCATTCAAATGCTCCTGGACCTGCTGTGCCGCTTTCTCGCGCATTTTCATTTTACGCTTCTTGCGGATGTGCATAACTTGGTCAGAGCAGTTGTAGACGAGTAAAAGTATTGCAGCCAAGCACACCTACATGACCACAAAGCATTAAATATGCAATAGCAGATTATTAAAGATCACCATGTGTGTGTGTGTGTGTGTGTGTGTGTGTGTGTGTGTGTGTGTGAGGTTATGGTGTGTGTGTGTGTGTGTTGGTGGTTTTGTCGCGACCTGCTCGCCTGGCTCGCCTCGCTTCCTCGACCTGCTCGCCTGGCTCGCCTGCTCGCTCGACCTGCTCGCCCCTTATGTGTGAGCACGTCTGGTAAGGCGCGCCTGCTTCCTGGTCTGTGTCGGGCCTGCAGCCCTCTTCGCGACAATCTGAGAGTCCCTTCTTAGCGCACAGAAACACTGTATTCTCATCATCAATCTGCCCTATCTTCCTCTCTTCTGCGACCTGTCTGCGTGTGTAGGAGTGTGTGTGTGTGTGCGGGTGTGTGTGTGTGTGTGTGTGTGTCTGCGCCTCGTAAGGCAACTCTCTCCACGCTGAGAGCATCCATTGGTCCAAAGCATTTTCAGTTCCCCTGGCGGTGCAAGAACCCCGGCGTTCATATTTTCTCCACTCAAAGGGTGTTACCTCTGTGGGAGATATCATCCATCCTGATGGCTCCCCTCTTTCTTTTCCACAGGCTGCTGCACATTATGGCTTGGGACCTCACTATCGTCGTCTTTGGCATGATATAATTCAGATGCTTCAGCCTTTTTTGCCTATTCCACTCTTGGAAATTCGAGATCGCCTACAGGATTGGACTATCTCCTCTTTTGATTCTTCATGCCATCCCTTGAGGCTATCTGATATTACACTTGCTGGTCTGTATAAACATTTGTTGCCATTGCCTTGGGTTTCTGAACGGGCAAATCTCTTCTGGCATATGCATTGCTCGTCTTTGTGGTGGAAAAGACGATTGCGATCTCTTTGGCATTCGAAGCTTCCTCTTCGACAACAGCTTTTTTTGTGGCGCGTTCTTTTGGCTGTTATTCCCTCAGGACAGTTTCTGGCACGCAGGCATATATCCTCATCCACTTGCCATAGATGCTCTGCTTCCAGGGAGACAGTCATTCATATTTTCTGGAACTGTCCTTCTTCTCGTCAGTTTTTTCTTCCTATCATCCAGCTTCTGCGGGCTAGATTTCCAAATATGAAATTTGGAAAGTTTTTCTGGCTATTTGGTCTTCATTTGCCCAGACCAGAATTCACTCTTTTCTTCTCATGGGTGCGCTACTGGGCTTTATGGACACTATGGAAAGTTCGCAACCATGGAGTTTTCGATGATGCGGCTTTTTCTGCTTTTTCTTTCTTTCGGTACTCCCTGCATCAATCTTTCTTCGATTGTATGCAGGTTGACCAAATAGATCATGATGTATATTTGTCTTATATTGACATCTTCAGTTGATGTACTTTGAGACTATCTACTTTGGATAGTCATCTTGTAAATCTAATATACTTATAATTCCACAAAAAAAGTGTGTCTGCGCCTCGCTTACAGGTCTCTGTTTTCCCTTCTGTGTAAGATAGTATTCCAATAGCGCTGTCCCCCTTTTTTCTGATCTGTGTGTTCCTGCTGAATCGAATAGTCTCGATGGCAGAAACAAGCAAGTATTATGTCAAGAGAGCTCTTTATATGGATCATCTGGTTGATACTAGACAGTTATAATGCAATTTCAATGGTTTTACCAAAAAAAAAATGTGTGTGTGTGTGTGTGTGTGTGTGTGTGTGTGTGTGTGTGTGTGTAATTTGTATCTCAGAGGCAGCCTTGGGCGATTATGTTGGCAGATATGTGTGTTGAGATGTCCACTAAATCGTTTGGCAACTGGACCATCACGCATTGGGATGCTGTGTTTGGCCATTTTGAAGGCAAGATTGCTGGTTGTCCTTTCTCCACAAAGTTAATTTTGGCATGGAAAAAGCTTACACAGTTTCTCAGCTGGACTCCTCGAGTGAATACTAACTGTAATTCACTGCGTTTGGAAAGCATTCATTGGAGTAGAGTTTTTGAGCGACCTTTGGCTGTGCAAGAGCCTAGAAAAGCTTATTTCCTTGCCAAAAAGGGTGTCTATTTCATTGCAGATGTGCTAGATGATAGTGGCCATGTTCTGTCTTTTATAGATGCTTGTCCTAAATTTGGCCTAAGTCATCATTACCGTCCCCTATGGGAAAAGATTGAGAGTTTGTTGGCCCCTTTTGAGCCTCTTCCCGCTCTTGAAGAGTCGGATAGGTTGCACGATTGGAGCTTGCATAGGCCCATACTTACTCGTGGTCCTTTGTCTCTGCTACAGCTCTCGGTGCATACAGTCTATGGCTTTCTCCTTCCTGAAATTTGGGTTCATGATTATGCAAATGATGCTTGGAGAATGCATAAGCCTTTGGCTTGGTGGAAGAAAAGGCTCAGGATGATATGGAGCAGTAAGATGCCGTTAAAATGTCGGCTTTTTCTATGGCGATGTCTATTGGCTGTTCTGCCAGTTGGCTCTTTCCTGGCAAGGCACCATGTGACATCTTCAGATTGTTGTGTTTGTGGAGCGCATGATGAAACAATTCTCCATCTGATGTGGAATTGTAATGCAACTAAACTTTTGCTGGATCATATAACGGCTCTTCTTCGAGCTCGTTTCCCTTCTGCTTCTTTTGGGAAACATTTTTGGTTGTTTGGTATTTTTTCTCCTGCTCTCAGACAGTATAGGGCCTTTTTTGATTGGCTTCGTTACTGGGCCATGTGGACGATTTGGTACTCCAGGAATCGGGCTGTTTTTGGTGAGCCGCCCATTCAAGCCTTTCACTATTTCAAAGAATCTTTACATCAATCCCTTTATGATTGTCTCTCTCTACATGAGATTGACCCATCATTGTATAGCCTTTTCACGGATATATTTTGATCATGCCCCTGTTCACTATGAACTCTGGCATTTCTTGTATATGATGCTTTTTGTGGGTTTTCCTCATTCTGAGGTTTCCCACTAGTAATCGAAATAATCATTACAAAAAAAAAAAAAGTGTGTGTGTGTGTGTGTTTGGTCGCGCGCGCGGGGGCCACGGGAGGGGGAGGGGGTAGGGCACACGTATGTTGCACCAATTTGAAGTGATTCCACATGTCATTCGAGAATACAGATTGTTAGATTGAATGCTGCAGATAGATGAGCCCGGTTTTCCCAAGGTACCTATGTCACAGCTCACTGATGCCCGTATATACAGATAGCTGCTCATTCAAACAAGCTTTGGAATATGGACAAGACAGCCAAGTGGTGGAAAAAAATCTCCAAAAGATTTGGACCAATAAATTGCCATTAAAGCAGAGAGTTTTTCTTTGGCGAAGCTTGGTTGGAATGCTACCTGTTGGTGAAACTCTAGCCAAAAGAAGGATAGCTTCTGCCTCTTGTTTTAGATGCTCAAGTTGCAACGAGAGTGTGTCTCATTTACTAGTTTGGATACCAGGATTTTCTTGCTTAGATTATTGTTTTTTTGGTTGCCAGATTTGCTTCTCTGAGCATTTCTGGATCTTTGGGAGATATCACCAAAGAATGGCTGACTGTGTAGGTTTGCTGGCTAACTTAAAAATCTTCCGGCCTCTATTACTAGCCTTAAGCAACTAAATGTACACAAAGTCCGTAGACTTTCCCTATTTGACATTAAGTGCATGTAAGGCTCCTTTATATGTTCCAACACTGTCTTACAAAAGATACATGCCCGTTCGCGCAAGTAAGATGGCAAAGCGCCTTACCGTAGGTTGGGTGGGTGAAACCATGTTAACCAACAGAATGGTTAATATACCCCCCTTCTTAATGGTAGCCACGTTCTTGCCCCGCCGAAGTGTCATGTGCATCCCGCACTTGGATGCCACATGGACATATCTATACACCAAGTGCGGTTATATTGGCCTTTTGTGAGCCCTTGTGCGAGACGAGTCAACCAAGAGTCCACTAGAGTCCATGGTCAAGTGTACATGTCCTGCACATGGAAGTAGTGCATGTCTCCCACTCAATGTCACCCTCTAGAATGATGTAGAGGTGACCCACACATGGTTAGGTTTTTAGCCCCATGCAAGGGCACCAGAACCAGCATATGGTTTCATGAAGTGCATGGGCAAATACTTGTTTTGTTGCCCTGCACTTGGTCTTGTTGTGAGGCAGCCCATGGGCCCATAAAGGCCTCTAACCTATAGGGGCACCTACACCAAGTCGGCCAGCAACAGGACAGTCAGCCAGGCCCTCGCTGACCACACATGTTAGAAGGCGCCTATTATTAGGTGTTTTATCCCAGTCATGGAGCAGCCGCAACAGGCCGACAACCTACAGCAAACCGACCAGTAGTCATATATTAGTGTAGGCAGCATAAGGCTTAAATCATCTGATTATTCACAAGTTGCTGAAGCATTCCAAGGGCCAGGATAGACAAAGGGATGGTGGCTAACGCAAGGTGAACTTGAAGGTCAAGAACAGGGCATCTTCAGGCTGGCCACTGTAGTTTCCAGCCAAGGAAGTTCTCCAAGATTGAGTTACACCATACGTGACATAGCTGAGGGAGACGGAGACCTCTAGGCCATACTCGTCAGCCCCATGCTTGACATTTTGGAGAGTGGTATACCATCTACTCGGAGCTGATGTTGCTCCCATGTTTTTATGTTCTTAGTATTCCATGATGAGTTTCCATGGACAGTTTTGTATCACCCCAGTGAGATAGCTATATTTATGTTTTCTTTCTGTTTTATTTTCCATTCCATGATGAGATATGCCATGGACATTATTGTATCACTTTGGTCTCATAGGCCCATTGGGTCTTTAGTAGACGCTTAATATATCTTTCTTTCTTTCTCTCTCTCTCTCTCTCTCTCTCTCTCTCTCTCTCTCTCTTAGCTTCATTACATTGTGCTATCGTCAAGAACCACGGTGCTGAATATTCACTATCAGAGTATAATTTTGTCTATAAGCTTCCGCATATTACAGTGATATCAAAGCTTTGCCTTTTGGTGAAGAGATTCAGCCAAGAAAAAAAGAACGAAAAAAAAATTCCTTGTGTGGTTGGTTTTTAGACGCCAATAACACTCCCCATTCCGGTGTGACTCCTATCCCATTGGTTTATAACCTCCGGAAGCGACAAAAACATCTCCCATGCACATAGAGGATGGTTTATTTGCAGTTGGGGAAAAACTTGACCACTCCCACTATGATGAAATTTGACGATGAGAGAGAGAACACCAGACCCCTGAAGAAACTCTTTCTTCCATTGTGGCTACATCAAGAAGCCAAGTTGCCAATGGTGATACGAACACCATGTTCCAGGAATTTATGTGCATCCTAGAGCACCAAGGGGATCAAATGCTGGAATACAAGGTTGCGATACAGGCCTTAGAGAAGCGTATACCTCTTCAGGATACCTCATCACCCATTCCCACCCCTCTCCTCCACCAATTATCACTATGAAACCGCTTTCCAGATCTCTGCCTTGGCTAGCTCCATTGCAGAGTTAACACAACAATCTTGCACTTTACATGATTTACAAGTACAGTAGTTCGAGCTTTGGATGCAAGCGGCAGCGCAACGCACTGCCGCACAGGAGGAACAAAGACCACACGTGGGCAAGAGCGGTTCCTTGCAGGTCTCGATGCAAGGGCTGTACCAACAACTTCCTTGACTCACCTTCACGGAAGGGTGAATTTTAGTAAGTACAATGGTAAACTCGACCCCACATCTTTGTACTCATGGATTCATCAATTTGAGGCTTATTTTGCTGCTAGTAGGAAGTCACACGTGGAAGAAGTTGTGTCAGCTAGTTGCTACATAGAAGGGGAAGCTTTCTCTTGGTAGACACATTAAGCCCAGGCGAATTCCCACCTTAGGGTTGCTGCCTATGAATGAGACCACTTTGTCACAGATCTCAAGAAGCGGTTTCTACTATCTCACTATCTTGAGTGGCTTGAGGATGAGTACCGGGGATTGTGCCAAAACGTCCAATTTGCTAATAAAGTCACTCACCTGGCTTTACTATTGCAAAAATCACAAGAGAACAAGAAAGGGCAATTCCTCTATGGTTTAGACACGCAAATCCAGTGGGATGTGCGTATGTTTGAACCGCCAACCTTCCAACGCACAAAGTGTCAAGATGAAGTACAACACTGGAATGCCCAAGACCTCCCAACCCACAACACCCAAGGCAGCTTCTTCCGGCTGCAAAGACCAGAACCAAACGGGGTCTTCCCCAAGACAAAGCACAGGAGCCTCTGGCTCCAAGAACTCAACTAATGCACCAAAAATGTTGGGATAAGTTGGAGATTATACGCATGTAACAGTATGTGAACCCAGGCCCTTAAAAGGTTGGAAGTGTGTATGTGTGTGTTTGCATGTGAACCACCTCTCAGGAGGACGGGTAAGCATGAATTGCAGATCTGCTTGAGATGTGGACCGTCAGTTGGACGGGAATAACTACGGCATATGGAAGGTTATGATGGAATCTGTTCTAGAGTCTTACGACCTTGCTGATTTCATCGTTGTTGGGGTTCCACGGCCGGAGGTAGAGGAAGGGGAGTTACCGTCGATTCGTAAGGACCGGGAGGCACAGGCACAATTGTGGGATCATGTCAACGCCAGGGTCCATTCATTCATCTTCCTCAACTGCACACCGCAGGTAATCAATCATATCAAGCATATGATGCTAGCCAGAGATATATGGCAGCATTTGGCTTCTCTTTACAACAAGGTATCGCCCATGAAGAGGATTTCCTTGGAAGTACAAATGCGGGTTATGAACCCTGCAAAGTCATCGACGATGAGGGAGCACATTAACAAGCTGCAGGCTCTTCAGCAAGAAGTTCTCCAGGCTGGGAAGGAGATATTGTCAGAGGACATGGCCATAACATTGCTGTCGCATTTGCCCACTCAGTACTCAGCATTCTACTCATCTTTGATTACCAGTGGCAGGCTCAGCACCATCACGTGGGAGGAGCTTGTGCCCATGGTCTTGGACCAGGAGGAAAGATTCTCAGACCCTCCACAAGGCGGAGGTTCGGAGGCCTTAACTGGCCAACGATCGAAAGGCCGGAACAAGGACAAAGGGAAGGCTGAACAAGGACAAAGGGAAGGCTTCATCAGAGAAGTCTTCTGAGAAAAAGTCCGACTCAGACCGCAAGAAACTAAAGGCAGAGAGGACCTGTAATGATTGTGGCGAGAAAGGCCACTATTGGAGGTAGTGTCCCAACCGGAACACCGAGAAGGGTGAAGATTCCTCAGCAGCAATCATGAAGACTCCGGCTTTTGTGCACTTGGAGGTGATGGACACCGATGTTACATTTTCTTCAGGCAGGGAGGAGGTTGGAGGACTCGCCGCTACGGATACTCGGGAGTGGATTCTAGACAGTGATGCTTCCAGGCACATGACTCCTTCCCATTCAGATTTACAGGATCTCTGCATGTATTTTGGTCACATTCTTACTGGGGATACATCCACTATCCCAGTTCACAATGAGGGCAGGTTGGAGATAGTTCCCGATGGCAAAGGGGGGAAGCATTCCTCCCAGGTGATCTGTTCCGTCACTTGGTTTTCATCTGTTGTCAGTGCATCAGGTTTGCAAGACTGGCGTACGGGTGGAGTTTGATGAGCATTTCGTTGCTCTCCGGGACAAGGCAACAGGCCAGGTAGTTTGGGAAGGCGGAGTGGAGAATGGAGTTTACAAACTTTCAGCACTCTCTCCCAGGTCCTCAGTTTTGTGATGAGTGGCAGTCTGGTAATGGCCACTTAAGTGTGGATACGCTGCAGGTGCAGGCTTTCCCGGACCAGATGGAGGATAGCTTGCCAGTTGTTGGCAACAGTTGGCAAGAACTTTCCAGTACAGATGCTGGTAGTTCTTGTGTTCGTCAGTCTGAGGAAACTTTATAGGTAACTTGTGCTCTGATGTCTCGTCGTATTGGGGACAAAGAAACTTCTGTAGATGAGGAAGTTCTTTCCACAAAGACCTATTGCAAAGCCAGGCAGGTGGCAGTTGATTACTTGCAGAAGGAGGTGGATGTTGCACATTCTCCATGCTTTGTGGTTCCGGATTAAGAGGGGGTGGTTTACATGTTTCCGAAGACCTTGAGTGGTCTTCACCACGTTTCCAAGACTTGGCATCCCACCGTAACAGGTGTTGATCCCTGCGAGCAGTATGATGCCTCTTTGACTCGGAAGCAAAATGGTTCATTGATTTGGTTGATGGATACCAAATTGGACGAGAGCTTCCTGACTGATGATGAGGCTGTAGAGCTCATGGTTGTAGATGACTCTTTGGGAGGCAGGATTGTGTATCTTGTGGTTTCTGCAGCATGCAAAGGATCTTGGTCTCTTCTACACAGGAGGGGGATTGATGGATGGAGTCCAACTCCACGGTTGGAGTGACTCAAATTGGGGAGGAGATCCAGACACGAGGAGATCTACTTCGGCTCAGGAGCAGTTTTATGGAGTAGTAAGAGGCAGTCATCTATTGCCTTGTCGTCGACAGAGGCAGAGTGCCGGGCTGCTTGTGGTGCTACTTGTGAGATGGTGAACTTGCAAAGGTTACTTGGCAGGATTAGGTTTCCATTGGTGGAATCCTTGGTCATCTAGAGGCACTTTGTTCGTGAAAAGATCGTTGCTGATGACATCTTGCTCGAGTTCTATTCGACGGAGGACAGTACGGTGGACCTCTTCACGAAGTCGCTATCTCAGGCTTCGCTCAGGCGGCACTCCAGCTCCCTGTGGTTGGTTTCACAGCCAGGAGCTGAGAGGGGGTGTTAGAAGTCATCTCCTGTCTATACCTATTTACCAGGGCCTCTGTTGTGGGTGTGCCCACCCTTTTAGGTGTTTTCTCATTTTTCCTCACTCCCCGTATTTTTCCCCCATTTTTTCCCATTTTTCTGTGGCTTGGGGGGCAGTCCTGAGCTGGCAGGCACATCCATCTTCTGGCCGACTGTACCCAACTACAATTCAGATTTGGCCGACTCATGATACTGGCCAACTGGTCTATATGGCTGGTCGTGGAGGTTTTGTGCCTGTCGGCTGCCTCTGGAGCAGGCCGACTGCTGTTTAGGGGCCATATAAAATGGCCCCACAGCCCCTTGCCACATTTGTCTTGTAGTGTGTTGTATTCGGGATCTTCTTGTGTATATAGAGCAGAGTTACATGCCTATCTCTCTACTTCTCTTGTGCTGTTTATTTTCTGCACTCTTCTTGCTCTAGTGTTTCCAGATTTTGTCATCATCTCTGCTGCGTATTCTGACATCCTCTACTGTAGTCTCTTTGAGGGCAGCCATAATCTATTGCACCTATGGGTCCTCTTTCAAGGGACGAAATTCAGCAGTCTCCCATCCATAGCGTCGTACTTGACGCTTTAGAGTTTCTAATTCTGACAATATATCCAAAGATTGATTTGCATGCTGCTCATTTCATACAAAATATTCTTGAGAGCACCGCTCTCAAACACCGCTCCAATCTGTAGCATCCCACCATAGCCAAGCTAGAAGAACACTCCCACCAAGAGTGCCTGTAGCCATCCAGTCAATCAAAGGCCAACTAGGCACTCAATCTTGCAGACCCACAAACGAGGGACCACCTTCTAGGCGCTGTCCACACTGGTTTTCAGCGTGACCAGCCATGCTTTTTGCTCCAAATCAGTCTTGAATCCCAATCAGGGTTCGCCGGTACACCTGTGTCCTATACAAAACCTATTCCTCATGAATCCGGGCTGTCAAATATGTCCAAAACATCTGTTTATAGCCTTGGGACTATGTGACCAGCAAAGAGATTAGAGAAAGAGTGTTATGTAGCTCTCCAATCAGTCCCAGAACGGCCAGCAGGTCATCGTTTCTCACAAAAGCAGCCTTGTGTGCAGCTTCTCCAGCCTGTAGAGCCTACAGAAGCAGTCGGCCAGCTCTCAAGACTCGTATGCTTTGGTATCGCTGAATATACACAAAATCAGCCAAGAAATCGATTGTTCTCGCTATGAAACTGCTCCAAAATCAGAAATCACCCAAGAGGCTGACACTTCTCGTGAAAAAAGTGCTCCAAATCTTCCGGAGAGTAACCTCCCAGCTTCAAAGCATAGCTAAAGGCAAGAATCGGGCTCTAGAATCAGTAAAGAGGAAGTCGACCAGCTTTGTAGCTTCAAATCCACCATGAACCATCATGTACAACACCTATGCATACCCTGGAGTGGCCAAGCACACCTTCTAGATGCACACCTACTAGGGTTTCTGCCAAAACAAGAGCCTCCAGCCCTGAATAGCTCCACGAGTTGCTAAAGTGAGTCTCCCCACTGAAAATAGCTCCACGAGTTGCTATATTGGGGGACCCACTGAAGTTTGTCTAACCAAACCTTATTTATTAAAAATATGGTCCAACCTAGTGTGCATTGAGTTTATAAACTTATAAGTTGTCCACCCAACTTCAGTGTGTGTGAATCCTGCATCCATAAACCTTAGTAAAATTAAATAAAAAGAATTTAGTAAACCCATACATGTCATAGACTCCTCATGAGTACCACCCATGAGTCCCATGTCCAACCGTAAAAATAGGAGATGGCGACACTGCTCTCAAGGACACACCTAAGAACATGGCACATGAAGAAATCCCAAGTCGGCTCAATCCAAGAAAGGAATGCTCTAACCACCAACTTGCAAAGCTCTGCTTTGCGCTAGATCTTTGGATGAATGATGTTCAATCCCCCTTCATGCTTCGGAAGGATAATAGTTTCCCAAGCAAATCTGGCCTTAGTATTTGATGTGCCATCAAGCCCTGACCATAAGAAGTTGCAGATCACCCTCCGCAACTGTCTAATGCATCTACAGTCATAACACGAACAAGAAGTGGCATACCAAGATATGGCAAGCAACACCTAGTTTACCACCAAGGCTCTAGCCACCAGATCAAGCTTCCTAGAGCTCCAAAGAAGGAGCTTTTTATTATGCTCATGAGCACAGGGCAAAATGCTGGGTAGGTGTAATGTCTATCCCAACCTCGCATAGCTCTGTGTCCTCTCTCAATCCATGTGAAGCCAACATATGTGCCCCAATCAATCCTCTCAAGGTCACTAACCCAAAATCCAACAGACATGCCAATTTATAAAGGCCTACTACTAAACAAAACTCTTCCAAGGCAGTGTGAAATGCACAAAAGATATCAGTAAGATGCCTTAGAAAACACTGTTGTACCATTAGCCAACTCAAATTCCAAAAGCTCCTTCTATGGGTGCAGTGGCAATCTCAATCCAGATACTCCGACATTGGAGTGAAGGAAAATGCTCAAAGTTCTGCAACAATGAGATACAACAGGGGAGCTAAGGGGCATCCCTGCCGTACAAAGTGAGAGATCTAGAAGCACTCACCTCGACCTCCACAAGCAAGCACGGTGCTGTGTGAGCCTCCCGAATAAGGCAAGAGACACCTCTGATCCAATCTTGAAAAAATCCCTTGCGTGCAAAAGTACCCCTTAAGAAGTCCCAATCCACTCTCTCATAGGCTCTCTCTACCACCTCCCAAAAGGAAAAATGCTATTAAAGATGCTTCTTCATTAGAGGAATCCATTCAGTGTCATGAATGACTGTCTATAACACTGGCTGCAATCACATGGTCACTGCCTTGCTAAGAATTTTGTATGCAATCCCAAGCAATGTTATAGGCCTCCACTCGGCAATGTTAGTCTTATCACCACCCTTAGGGATGAGGTGGATAATAGCCTCAGTAAGAAAAGGAGGCATAGAGCCGGTGTTCCACATATCTTGTAATGTCATAGTGATCTCATCCCCAATGTCATCCCAAAAACTCATGATAAACGTGGGAGAGAGCCATCATCCCCATGACATTTACCATGTGGAAATGCTCGAATCGCATGTCTAAGCACATCTGCCGACAAAGGGGCAACAAGTAATGGACACATGTCATCTGAAATAAGCCTAGGCAGGAACTTCCAAACCTTCTGTTGTGCCCTATTCCTGGGAGGGGAGTGACGTCTGCCGAAAAAGGGGCAACAAGTAATGGACACATGTCATCTGAAATCAGCCTAGGCAGGGACTTCCAAACCTTCCATTGTGCCCTATTCCTGGGAGGGGAGTGACTCTCTGCAAATAACACGCGGTAGTAAAAATCAGAGGCAATCCTCTTGACCATGTCAGGCTCTTGCAGCTGTCTAATGCATTGCCTGTTATGGTAGAGGCCATGGGCAGAAAAGAAATGCTTGTTACATCTACCTCCCATTTGAATCCAGATTGATCCATGTGCATGATAACGAAACTCTGCACACTGCTTCAAAGAGTCCTGCAACTCTGCCGGTGCATAATGCATCTGAGATCCACTGGGCATCAAGGTGTTTTTCTCAAGTTCCCTCTGCAAAGCACACAATCTACGCCTGATGGTTCTCTCTCTATCCAAGATCTCTTGCCTCCTGGATAGGATCACACTGTGATAAATATCACTGACAGTCTCTAAGGCAAGAGCAACCCTTTGCCTCAAGCCCAAAGCATCACAAGCTCTCCAAACATCCATCACCTGCCGAGATAACTCTGCATCTTAGTATAGAGACTTTGGAATGCATACTCGGGGAGAAGAGTTCTAGCTCCCCAAATCTCTGATGCACAAAACTACAAGACAATGGTCTGATTTTGAGGTGCATGGTGCAATGAAGATAGCCACCTCTATCAAGTGCCCAATCATCAACAAAGTAGCAGTCAAAGCAGGCTTAAATGCAATGTGCAGCACTCCTTCAATGATTACTCCAAGAAAAGAGGAGTGAATCTGGCTTCATATGAAATCTCTCCCAAGAGACCCTCTCAAGTGGGTGAATGATGCCTTCATGTCCCCCCTTCTTATCTGTGGGTTGCTCAACCATGTTGAAGTCTCCTCCAATGATCTACCTGAGGGAGAGAGTCCATGATGGCATTCCAAAAAAGAATTCTTTCTTCTGTGAGGTTAGGAGCTTACACATTCAGCACACCAATTTCCAATCCACCATGCATAAGCATAATCTCCATGACCAATCATATAATGATTAATTGTAGCTATCACTTAAGTACATAACTTCATGACCAATCATATAAGGAGTAATTGCAGCTGTCACTAGAGTACTTTAGTTCCATCTCTCTAGAGGACTAAAAAGAGTGCCCAAATAAAAGCTCACCAAATCTACTGCATTGGCGGGCATCAATCCTGCACAAGCAAAATATCCATGGGACCATCTGTAACTGCAAGGTGAAGCTCGTTCCTCGTGACCTGCTTCCAACACCGAGAAAAGACGCCACCAAGGCCCTGCACATTACATGAAACAACTCTCATGGTAAAGAGGCAGAAAACATGGCGCCAGATCTAGTTTGGCACTTCATAGGTTTGCACCGCCCCTATAAGTAGCGGAAAGTTATCAAGTGGGTGGTGACTTCAACACGATAGAGGTAGCAAAGGACAGACTTGGAGGAGGTACAGCCACAGTCTCAGGAGCGGAGTACGCTGCTTGGGAGGAGCTGATACTGATACTTAGAGGAAAGGACCCTTGGCATCTTCCAGAGTTTGGGCGCAGCCCTGGGAACCTCAGCTTCTCGAGATCGGATAGGAGGAGCACCGGACCCACCTCTCTAGACTTGATAGGTTTTACGTTGATGAGTGGGTTTTGCAACAGTGGGGGCATGATTGGTATCTTGGAAGATCACGCTAGGATTATTTTGTCTCTAGAGGACCCCTAGAGGCACGATAGGCATGTGAGCTCTAGGATTCCGGAAAGCCTCATTCAGGACTCCGAGATCTACATCAGGATAGAGCAGATTTGGGTGGGACTAGACTTTACTTCAAGCTCTGTTGCATGCACACTGGATGTTGGCCTAGGGGAGATCAGCAGTTTCTTGCAGGAGGCAGCACAAAATAGATTGGAGGGATTTCAGGAGCAGGAGCAGAGTCTAAGGAGGGGCCTGGCCTCTTTACAGCGACTTCAGGAGCATTCCCCAGATAGCCCATGGATTGAGAGTCAGCTTGCTGCTGCCCGCACGGAGATTAGATCCATTGAGGAGAGGAGGGTGGAGTGCAGATACCATGACGGGGCACGATAAGCCCATTGGGATTCCCATGGAGTGGTTTCGTGGAGTCTCAGGACTCTACTCAGCCTCACACAACCAAGTTCTCATACAGGGAGCCTGTGGAGACAGATTCCCCCTTTCCTACTCGGTTCGGCAGGGATGTCGTTTGGCACCTTACCTCTTCCTATTTGTCTCCGAGGCCATGAGTAGTTTTCTCTCAGCCCAGGAGACCAGGCTTCAAGGATCATGTCTTCCCCTCTGCATGCAGGAGGAGCTGCTTGACTCAGAGTTTGCACACGACACAGCAGCTTTCCTTTCTAGAGATGTAGGGTATCTCCAAATATTCACGGACACGATTGAGATTTTCTACCGCGCATCAGAAGCACAGATCAACTGGCACAAGTCGTGTGGTTTTTGGGTAGAATCAGCACCCGGTCCCGACTTGGCGCCCAGTTGAGGCTTTCTAGTGAATCCCGAGGGGCACTCCAGTTCGTTATCTTGGCTGCCAGGTGGGCATTGATCTCTCTCCCGAGCAGCAGCTCGCCCCGCTTCTTCTGAGTATTCGAAAGAAGCTTTTATACTAGAGTTTTGTGAGGCTCTCTCTCGCAAGTAGAGTAGTGGTGGCGAACCAAGTACTTCTGGCCACACTGTGGTACATCACTTCATGCTGGGCCTTCTCTCGGGCATGTATTGGCTAGGTACAGCAATTGATCCGAATCTTCTTATGGGCCGGCAGTGACGGGAGGCCGGCTAGGGCCAAGGTGGCATGGAGAGCGATCATTCAGCCACGTTGCAGTGGGGGGCCAGGCCTCATTGACCCTTCTATTCAGAGCCCTGCCCTATTGGGCAAGTTTTTTTTTTTTTTCAGACAGGAGACTTCTATTAAATATGAAAAAAATTTACAAAATGGAGATTTCACACCAAGCAAGGTGGAGATCTCAACCAATCAGGAGCCCTGTGCTGCCAATAGGGTCCCGAATGAGAGGATGTGAAAAAGATACCAATGTCCCACTCTCATAAACTGGCCGCGCTTCCTCTCCGCAGCCCTCGAAGATCCCTGGATTCTCGCCCAGGTAGCCATAATGGTGAATAATATCACTCCAAATCCTGCAAAGACACTGAGAAACAAGAATGGGAGTATCCTCACTGGCCTCGGTGCATCTAGTCTTCCAGATATTCCAGGCTGAGATGCTAGCAATAATCTCCCAAGAGCTGTCTAACCTCTGTGCCGGAGGGACAAAGTGTGAAAGTGGCAAATCCTAAAGACAACACTGCCGAGCAACTTGCCTAACCATAATGGCCAAGCTCCTGTCAGTCCCCTCGAATCTCAGCTGAGGCCCAGATTGTGTCAACCAAATGATAGAACCAAAAGAAATGATAGCATCCCTCTTACCCCTACCAAAGAGGGGTGCAATCGCAGACCAAACCCTCTATGCTTCCCTGCATTCCCATAAACAATGGTAAACTGACTCCGAAACTCCTACACATCTAGGGCATGCTGGGCAAGCACCAGTAATAACAGACCTCCACTGATTGGTGGCCAGACCACCATGAAGAGAAACCCAGATAAAGGATGAAATCTATGGCTTCCTATAAGAATGCCACAATCTCCGCCAAAATACCCTCTGAATGTCAGTCAAAATGCCGTAAGATTCCCAATGGGGTCTAAGAGTAGGGAGACTTTGAATGTGTCCCAAGATAAGATGTCTAGCATTCCGCACCGTATAACTGAAAAAAGGCATGCTTTTCAAAGGGTTACAAGCATCCTTCCACTCCCACTCACCGGGGTCCCAATGCAAATGTCTAATAGGGCAGCCACCATACAACCAAAGGCTAACACTCTCTGTGATCATCCCTGGGGGGGGGGGTCAACAAAGACGTGCTTCCCTAACCTGCCAACAACTCTGACTGGACGAATCTCGGGGCCCTCAATAAGGTCCTGCACGTCACATCTCTCCAGCTGCCATCCATCCTGTACAAAAAAAAAGACCGGTACATCATTCTCCTTAGGCAAGGGGAGACCCATAACCTGAAGAGGAACACCTGTCCCTGAAAAAACCCCAAGCCAAGAATGATGATGGCCTTCCAAGAAAGATCCAGTAATCCAGTGGTTGGGAACGGCTGCATCAATCTTTTTAATCCTCCGGCTAGAGCCTCTCAAATGCTGCGTGAAATCCAATCTCTGTACCTCGGTGAGGCTCTGAAGCCTCTTCCAAGCCAGCACTGTGGGGCATAGGGTCTCCCAGCCAGCCCAAAGAATATGCATAGCTGCCCCAAGAGGCCTACCATGCACATCTAAGATCAAATCATTCCACAGAATGGACTGTCGGTTAACTTCCTCCGCTGAACACAGGGGGATGTGTACCAAAAAACTCCTCAGGCAGCAGTCCCAGTTCCGTAGGAGGGACCTAACCAAGGGGGATGAAGGGGAGCGGTGAACTGCATCCGAAAAAAATAAGGCGTGAGCTGAGAGCCCAGTCACCTCTGCGAACAGAGACACACTTCGTAATCTACTACACACTTCGTGATCTGCTTGGAAGAAAGCCCCTAACAACCAGCTTACAAAGCAAAGCCTTCCATTGCACCTCAGGGTACAATGATATTCAATCCACCTTCCTGCTTAGGCCTGATAATGGTTTCCCAAACAACTCTAGCCTTGGTGTGTGCATTTCCATCAAGCCCTGACCAAAGAAAGTTCCGAATAAGGCGATGAAGCTGGCCAATGCAGCCCTTATGAAAAATCCAGCATGAAGCGATAAACCAAGTCGTGGCTAGCAAAACTTGGTTAACCACCAAAGCTCTAGAGGCCAAGTCGAGTTTCCTCCTACTCCAGTGATGAAGTTTGCTTTTAATGCTTAAGAGCACTGGAGCAAACTGTTGTGCAGGGGAGATGTCAACGTCCACCTGACAACCAGGGTAATCTACCCATCATTCAGTCTGATTGTCCAACTAGATTCTTGGTGAGTTTGGTCAGGAAAAACCCAATCCCCCTGCCGGTTATCAGAAAGGCATGGGCCAGCATAGTCTGTGATGCCCCTTAGTATTTTAGTAGATTCTAACACAATTGGTGGACTGTCATACGTTTACATTTGGAATTCTAGCATTTCATAAATTGCACGGAGTGCCATTGCATTTGCGTATTTACGTTTCAATAACTATGCAGGCGTGAGTGTGCGCGCATGAAAAAAAAATGCAATTTTAGATGCCCCCACATGCACAGAAATCATTTTTCTTGTGAAGAGATAACAAGAGTATTAGGTTAAGGTGCCGTACAATAGTGATGAAACCATAGGTCTGAAGATGTTGGGTTGTGGCTTGGGCGTCACATGTAGTCAGCTGAAAGCATTCTGCAATTGTGAGCACACAGAAGGTTAATAAGAAAGGCTGCATTCTACACTTTTAATTGAGCATAGCTTGAACTTATATGCTGCTTACTATTCTCTGTTGTTGACCCCTGTCTGCAATAGAACCTGCCCAGAAAAGAACTCAAAATCAGAAAAGCTACGGTTTCTGGAAACTTTTAAGACTTTAAAGACCGCCCCTAAAACACAGACATTACCCCTTGTCACAAGGGCGAATATCAGTCGTAGCTGAGCAGTAAGAACCTCCCGAACAAAATGTCCCATTGGAGTTGGTAAGGTCTGCCCAAATATTTGCCCCTCCACAAGAATAATTCCTACCAGGTGTCACCTGATAGTTATATCTGATCATAAGCAACAAGAGTTCATTGTCCTGGCATCTCTCTCTCTCTCTCTCTCTCTCTCTCTCTCTCTCTCTCACACACACACACACAGTTAGTTTCCTTTCTCATGCTGTTGACATACGGTTTACTCATGTTATTATTTGTTTGTTTGTTTTTAAATCTTATTTATGGCCATGGCACCTCATTGTACCATTGACTCCATTATTCAACGAATTTGACTGTACCAGCTTCCCACACACTACATGGTACCTCAAGTGAATCTCAGTCCCAAAATAGCTGGTACTTGTATCCTGCTGAACCTGTCCTTGCTATCTGCTTTCAATGCCTTACTGTCAAAAAGAGAGAGTTTTTAGTCAAGCGTGAGCCAAATTTATACCAGCTTTCCTAGCAAGGACAAGTTCAGCAGGACACGACTTAGATATCCATCACTGGCTTTTTCAGGGGGCCCAAGGTGACTGACAGATATGTTGGAATATATATCATCTCCAAAGGGTCTACATGTACCTTTGCATGCTTGTACTGGTCATTTCTATGAGGCCCTGCATTGTAGACATCATCTAGGATTTTTTCTACCATTTATGAGTCTTTTTTAGGCTTTTTATACCATGTCTATGCTACACGACTGTTGTCGGCTTGTTACAACTGGCAGACCAGCTCATATGAGGGATATATATAAGGGAGCACACCCTTCTTCTCATATTTCATCTCATTCTTACATATTTGCTGAAGGTCATTGGCTGTTGCAAAACAGTCTCTTATGCTTGTGAGCACCTCGGGCATCCCTCATGCTCATTTTCAGCAATAATCAACTGTCCACAGCCTTCTACAGTTCTGTGCTTTTGCCTACAACCTGTATTTTCTCTTTCTTTCATGGTATGAGAGCCAAACACTGACATACAGGCAGGAAAGTGCTACGTTTTTCTGATTGGAGCAGAGGCTTCTTCAACTTTGCTGCATCTGTAGCCTGGGACTGCTGCGTTTTTGCTGTTGGAGTCTGAGGCTCTCTTCTAGGTGCTGAGGACAGGGTTCCTAAGAGATTTGCTTTCTCTATTTCTCTTTTCCCACCCTCCCTCCCTTTCTTCTTTCTCTCCTCTTTCTGTGCACAGGTTGAGAGGAGACTATTTGCTGTTTTTTACAGCCCTCTTGCTTCAAAGAAGGTTTCTTGTCAAAGGACATGGCTTCATGAGATTTCTCTACTATTGCTCCTTCTCCAGTTGATACTCTAGCACCTTCACTGCCTGGATCCCTTGCTCCCGCTCCCCAGGTGGTTCCTCTTCCCAATCTTTCTTCTCTGAGTTTCTCTCATCCAAGTCTTGCTCCTACCCCTACCCATATGCCATCCTACAATCCTCCCCAAGTTAGTGACTCCATGAAGCTTATAGCAACCAACTATCATACTTGGTCTTTCTACACTCAGTTATTGCTTGAAGGAGCCGGTGTGTGGATGTCCATCTCCACACCTCACTTGGTGGACCCTTCTTTGAGAAGCATATTGGATGCTTGGGCCCATCTTATCATCATCCATTGCATGACTCCGTCTATACAGGCACAGTTTACCTCTACTCGGAGTAATGTTCATCAAATGTGGACGGAGATCCAGAGGAGCTATGGGAGAGTTTCGACCGTGAAGATTGCCAGATTGGAGTCAGATCTGGAGAAGCTTACGTAGAGAAGATTGGAGAGTTCACCCATATCAAGCTACAGCTTGAGGAGTTCGGGAGCACAATCAACAATCCTATCCATAAACTTCTTGGTAAATTGCCTGCTTCCTTTGATTCTTTTAGGGATCGTATTTACTTCCGTGATCCTCTTCCCCCTTTTGAGGAAGTCATGAGTCATCTCCACAACAAGTGCATGCGTCTTGGAAACCAGAGGACAAAGAGACCTTGGATGGGACACCAGAGCTCACCAAGAAACTGTCCCTTGGGTTCTAAGACACTTTCCCTTCATACACGAGGATCATACACATAGGAAAAATACACATCAGCAAAAGAAGATTCCAGACAACACAAAGCACTGAATTGCAGAAAGAAGTGGAGAGTAAACAATATTACTACTTGCAAACTTTGATTACAAACTGATTTCTGTCCGCCCACACGTGCTCGAGGTAGGGAGCTTTTATGACGATCTAGAAAGACTCTGGACAGAGGATGTCTTGTATATACAAGGGTGCACTATTGCAATAAAGCAAATCTCAATCTCTAAAAGATAAGATATGAAATGGAGGAACCACTACTAGACTATATACAGTCTAGTGGTGGCAATGTACCAACCGACTATGAAATGGAGGAATCACCACTAGACTATATATAGTCTCCGAGTGGCCGCAATGACCAACTGACTATTATCGGCCATGTCCCAGAATGGGTACATGGGTACATGAACCAACACCGCTACAAAAGGATAAGCTATCCAATCTCCCTCTACCCCATCCACCACCGTCATTCGAGCTCAACCAAACTTCAATAAGTATGATGGTAAGTGTGATCATTCTGCAGTCACTCAATATTTTCTATTGGCTAACATTGCAAATCCTCAAGACAAAGTCCATCTAGTGGCTCCACACCTCACTAGGGAGGCCTTTACTTGTGGCAGCATTGGTCAGATCTTCATACAAATCCAACCACAAGCACGACTCATTACATATGGGATACTTTTGTGTCCGACCTCAAAGCTAGGTTCCTTCCAACCTAGTACGTGACCAATTTGGAGGATGAGTTTTACAAACTCTCCCAAAATTGGTCTCCCCTGCTGACCTATTCCAACAAGGTCATAACCATGGCACAACAATCGGGGAAGTATGAAGAAGAGAAGTTGAAATGGTTTCTCAGGGGGTTAGATACGAGCATCCACTTTCCATTCCAGAATTTTAAGCCTCAGTCATATGACCGCAAAATCAAGAGATGATGCTAAACGAAGGCAAGCCCAAGCAAGTCCAGTCCAACCCCAAACCCCAGCAGCAACAACAGTCTTCATCGAGCCGGGTAAGGGAACACAGTACAGTAAAGACAATAAAGATAACTTAGGTGAAAAGAAAACCACAGAGGCCAACAAGGAGTGAATAACTGGAGGTTATCTCCAACCAGACAGGTACCAGGCAAAGAACCATTATTCTTCTGCCATCAAGTAAGAAGGATTGCACCAAGTGACAGGTTGAGAAAGCCACCAAAGCATCATCCTCTACAGTGGCCACTACCGAAGCTACCCCCACCCTACACCCTCAATTGTGAATGCCGTTCAACTATTTCCCTCTTTGAATCTAGTACCTCCAATGGTGTTTGACGATAAGCAAGAGGACGAGGCTGAGGGGCCAACAAAATCTCTAATCCATGCCTATGGCGGCACAACGAAGGGACAGCACTTCATTGTCCTTTTCAACATGGGCAACTCTTAGGGCACCATCTCTCTGCAGTTGGCTACTAAGATGGGTTGTACCTTGGTGTCACACCATCTAGTTGTGGACGGGTTCTCCACACACACATTACTCACAAAGCTCAATAAATTGAGTTTCATGTTCAAACGGCCACATTTCAACAAGATTTTCATCGTTTCGCCACTTTTGGGGTGTGAAATGATTCTCGGCATCCAATGGTTCCAGGAACATGCACCCATTCTTGATTGGCGACAGGACACCTTCACCATTGTTGACAGTTTGAGCCCGTCATAATTCACACGGATAGGAGCATTCTTGGAATCCCACTAATTTCAAGTGTCCAGGCCCAGCAAGCAATTAGAAAAGTAGCTAAGTGTGCATTGATTTATGTCCGCGCCCATCAGTTTGATGTTCAACCAGCAGCACCCTTGGAGAAATATTTTCCAGGTCTCCTTCCACAGTTCCAAGACATCATGTTGAGGGATGACCTCCCACCCATTTGTCCAAAGGATCATTACATTGAGTTGGTCCCCGAGACAGAGCCACCCAATAAGTTCTCCTATCGCCTATCTAAGGCATTGGAGGGCGAACTCGAACAACAATTATCTCAATTACTCCAAGCTAGATTTATCCGCCCATCATCCTCGCCGTCTGATGCACCCATCTTATTCATGCAAAAGAAAGACAAGACTGCGCATTTATGTGTAGACTATAGGACACTGAATAAGCTCGCCATCAAAAATAAGTTCCCAATGCCCAAGATTGAGTACATTCTAGAGCGTCTCAAGGGTGCTAAGTATTTTTTTTAAATAGACCTCAATAGTGGCAACCATCAGAATCGGATTTTTACAGACAACGTTCCAAGATGGCTTTCCGGACCGAATGTGGCCATTATGACTACACGGTGATGACATTCGGTCTCACCAATGAACCAGTGACGTTCAATAAAATGATGTCTCGGGTATTCCTAGAGGTATTTGGAAAGTGTGTATTCGTCTTCTTGGTGGATGATATACTGATCTTCTTTTCTCCCGTTGCTGCAGAGCACCATGAGTAGGATGTGGAGAAGGTCTTCCAACTTTTGTGGGACAATGAGCTCTACATCAATGAGAAGAAGAGCGCATTTGGCCTATTAGAGGTCCATTATCTGGGATACATGATGAGTGCTTTCGGTATTCAGCTTGACCCTAAAAAGGTGCGGGCTATATTGGATTGAGATGTTCCCAAGACCACTCAAGAGATCAGATCATTTGTGGGTCTTTGTTACCAAGTCTACAGTACACATATGGACAAGTTTTTCGAACTTGCAACACCTCTCACAAATCTTCTCAAGGGCGTAAAGACGAGTCATCAAAAGTGTCCGTTACGACAAGGCTCTTGAGGCCTTCCATGCATTAAAGTGTCCGTTACGACAAGGCTCTTGAGGCCTTCCATGCATTAAAGAAAGTGGCCTTAGAAGCACCAATTCTCAAGCTGGCATCATGGGATGACCCATTTGAGGTTATCTCACTGAGCTAGGAATTGTCATGTGCACATAGGGACATGGCTGTTTTCCAAGCTAATCCCTGATTAGGCAACACATAAACAATAGGTTTAGAGTAGTGGCAACCTTAGAACAAGCCAAGACCTTGTCAAGCTAGCAAACGTAGCAATCGGCCACTCACACGTGTGAAGCATGGTTGTTTTTCATACCGATAAGAACCTGTTCATTTCGTACGGTATGGTACCATACGATATCGTACGGTACGATATGATCGTTGGACGCAATTTTGATTGTTTGCAAAAGCGTTTTGATTGTTTGCAAAGGCGTTGTTTCCACTCGTTTTTGTTCGTTTTTCTTACTGTTTTTCGACCTTTTTTTTTGGCTTGTCTTGGCTATAGGCTTTAGCTCTTGAGTAACTCCTTTAAAGTGCCCTCCCCTACCAACCTTCCCTCACATTCAAGCTTGAAGCTCCATAGCTTGAACTTTGATTCTTGAAGCTCTCTCTCTCTCTCTCTCAAGCCTATCCATCTCTTCTAAGTTCTCTTTGTCTCTCTATTACAATGACGAGGGAGAAGAATGAAGCCTTCAATGAGCATGCTATCCATGTCGAGAAAGCCGAAGGAAAGTCCAAGTCATATAGGTGGACTTGTAAGTATTGTGGCAAACAATCCACAAGCGGCGTTACTAGGCTTCTCCAACATCTCGGAAAGGTGGGAGGGCAAGTTGCACCATGCAAGAAAGTCCCCCTAGCTATATCCGATGAGATCTTCAACAATATTAGAGGTGGACTGGGTGCTCACCATGATAGTGGTAGAAGCTCAAGGGCGGATGATGAGGTCGTCTCCTCGCCTTGTGATACATCCTCCCCCGCCGTCTTCGTAGCCGCCTCCGCCTCCGCCTCCTCAAAGAGGCAAAGGTTTGAGTCTCCAATGCGGCAAGCCACTCTTGCCCAAGCCATCGGGGGGGGGGGGGGGGGGGGGGGGGGGGGGGCCCTTCTTCTCTATCACATCTCCGAGAACAGCAACGGTTAGTGGATATAGAGATTGCACGCACCATTATTGAGTGCAATCTTTCATTCCATGTGCTCAAGGTAGATCAATGGAAGACAATGGTGAAAGCCATTGCGAATGTGGGCCCATGTGAAGGATGAACCGGCATCTCCTACCATGACATGCGTACAAAGAGGTTTGTTGATGAGAAGAGAGAATCAATAGATCTCTCAATCCAGTGCGAGCGGCATGGTCCAAGTATGGGTGTAGATGGAGTGACCGGAAGAAGAGAGGCATCATCAACATCCTTGTCTCTTGCCCTCTTAGCACATACTTTGTGCGGGGCGTGGATTCCAGAAAGGCGGGGAGGAAAACCTCGAGCGCATTCATATATCGCCATATTAAGCATGCCATCATTGAGGTAAGTTTCAAATTGCGCTCAAGTCTTTGAAGTTTAAAGTTTAGCATATGTCATATGTGGCTATGTCATACGCTCATTGCATCCATTCATGTGCATTGAACATGTAGGTCGGGCCGGAAAACGTGGTGCAAGTCATCATCAACAACGCTTCAAATTGCCGTCGGATGGAAAAATTGCTGGAGAAGGACTATTCCTCCAAAGTGTGGACGCCTTGTGCAAGGTACAATAGTCGTGAGCAGACCGACAGCGTGAAGGGTAGACCGAGACCAACATGTTGGGGCTTAAAAAAAGGCAAGGCCAAAATCAGACTATTCATCTGACCTCTTTTGGCCAAGTCAAGAGTCAATCTTTAGATGGTCTTAGATTACCTCTTTTGAAAGGCCAAAGGCCATAGAATTGTTCAGTCTTTTGAACTATATACTGAAAATACATCTCCTGTACACTAATAAGAAAGCCTCCTAGCCAAATAAGCATCCTAGATGAAAGCATCAAAGATGAGCCAGCCGAGCCACCGTAGACCATAAGGAAATAACATCTGCATCCAGTAGCTGAGCTGAGAGAAGAGAAGAAAACTGCCAAAGCAGCAAACCGCGGATACGTAGAATGTGCCCATGTATTCCAGACAAGGAATCAAAAATGAACCCATTCCGTGTAGTCCAAATATGCCAAAGTCCTGTCCATCTAAGGAAATGGAATATCACAAGGTGGCTGTCTAAAGTAATGACTTGAGGACAAATCCCAAATATCCACTAATAAGCCGAAACAGTAGACCTCTCTACTGCCTCCCAAACGCGAGAGACAAAAGACCAAATCTGACGGGCCACTGGACAACTCATGAACAGATGCATAACTGTTTCAGTGCATGTCGTGCAGAAGAAGCAAGAGGCCAGTGTAATTTTACGACGGCTCAGCTGATCCCGTGTAGGTAACCCTCCCACCAACATCCTCCAAATGAAAACCTTACCTTGGTAAGGGAGCTTAGACTGCCAACCACGCATAAGAGTTTTCTGCCACCATGATTTAGACTTGTGCAATCCCCACACCTTATTGGCCTTGGCTGAAACCCAATCTTTCTCTGATACAAGCTTATGATAGACCTGGTTAGCTGAGAGTGATATCAAGTCACCAGATTTACATAGTGCCCAATCAAGCCAAGGCTGATCTGCAGATGGCCGAGGCAATGGAGTAAAAGGCTCAACTGCGTGCATGATGTCAACCCATAGTGGCTGAAATGTCCGAGGAACCCTAAAGTGCTACCGAATACGACGAAATGAATATGGCCTGTCACGACCAGGTATCACAGCATCTCGGATTCTAACCAAGCCTAGCCTGACCATGCGGTTGAGTCGTATGCGTGAAGCATCTCTGTCTGGCCAAACAATGACACGCGACTCCACAAATGTTTCGAACTGCAAAGAGTTCAAAAGTAGTCTTTCATGACCAGGATCCCACCGAGCCAACAGTAGAACTTCATGCCAAGAAAGGAGAATATGCGATAAAATGTGTGATGAGCGAATACGGACAGGATGAACCGCATTCACAATGTCCCACCATGAAGCCTGCACATGTGTCCGCCCATGTGACAATCCCTCCAACTCAATCAAGTCACGAGCCATGAAAACCCAAGGCTGCTCTTGCAAACACATATCCTGAAAAAGCGCCCACCTACGCGCCACCATATGCAAGCGGACATCCAGTAAAGCAGCCCCACCCATTCTTTTGGGCGTCGTAATGTGATTCCAAGCTATCCATGTTTGACCCATAATATTTCCTTGCCTCTTCCACAGCATAAACCGAATGGGAGCAACCAAACGGATGAGAGATTTGTGCGTCCAAGGTAGCAAAGGTAAAAAATAGGAAATCATGCTAAGCATAATAACCTGAGCTACCTTAACCCTCACATGCATAGGCCACCCTTGAGCTTTCCAATACACAAATTTATCTAAGATCCGAGCTGAAATCCAAGCAAGAAGCGCTTGGGGGTCCACATCCACACCCACCGGATATCCAAGATGACGAACAATGTCTCCTGTATGCACCACACGGCCTTGCCACCCTAATGCCTCAAGATCAAATTCCGTGCATACAATGAGGGTTGATTTTGATGAATTTATTTTCAGCCCAGAAGCCAATGCAAAATTATTCCAAGCTTCCATTGCTCGATCTATATTGGCTTTTTCGGCCCTGAGAAACATAAAAGTATCATCCGCAAGGGCTTGAGCAACCAATTGCTTGCCATGAGGGAGATGCAAACCAACCACTTCACCATGCGATGCCATAGCATCTAGGCGAGATAACATAGGATGAGTGGCAATGGCAAAGAAAAGAGGGCTAAGAGGACAACCCTGCCGGAGAGAACGGGTGAGAGAAATACCATCCGAAAGTCCTCCATTGAGCATAATCCGCGTGATAGAGCCAGAGCCAAGTAAATGCACCAAATTAGCCAGTTTGGGACCAAAGCCCATGGCTGTCATTAACTGAGAAAGGAAGGACCAGCTGACATGATCAAAAGCTTTTTCAAGATCCAGCTGCACCATCACAATCTCTTGCTTCTTTGCCTTGGCATAATCCACTCCAATTTGAACATTAAGAATATTATGCAAAATATTCCTGCCATGCACAAATCCATATTGATATGGATGAACAAGAGTAGGAAGCACCTTCTGCAAGCGATTGGCAAAAATCTTTGTAAAGATTTTATACATAATACCCATAAGTGAGATCGGGCGCCATTGAGCCAAAGAAGTAGGCGATGGGACTTTGGGCAACAAACGAAGTATGCCCAACTTCCAATCGGCAGGCATATATCCCTCATCCCAAACCCTTTGACAAATAAGCGTCAAAGGCTCTGCAAGCTGATCAGCATATTTTCGGAAAAACTCATTTGTCAAACCATCCCAACCAGGGCTCTTTCCCATGGGAAGTTTGGAGAGAACAGCTTCCACTTCCCCTTGAGTAACAGGAGCATCAAGCTGAACCGCCACATCAGGGTCAACTTGATATCGTACTTCAGCAAACAATGACTCCCTTGCAGCCAGGACAGCCGGTGAGACATCCTCTCGAGGGGCAAGCAAATCTTCATAAAACCTGATGCAGTGCTGAATAACCTCAGAAGGTTGAGTAAGAAGGTTGCCTTTGGCATCCATCAGCCTAACAATATTCTCACGCATATGTTTTTGATGCAACTTATCATAGAAGCGATGAGATTGACAGTTAGCATCCCGCAAAGCATCAAGACGTGCAAGTAGTTTAAAGCGAACATATTGTGCTTCCTGCACCCTAGATAGCTCCTTTTTCAGCCATTCTATGGCATCCGCAACTTCAGCATCCATAGAGTCAGTAAACATGAACGCCTGCAAGCCCTTTAAAAGCGACTCAAGGAGGGCCACATGCTGTTTTTGTATAGAGGCATTAGCAAGACCATAATGCCGTGCTAATTTCCGAGTGTTGGTAAGGAACACTGGCCAAGCATGATAATCAGCCATGGACACTCTTGTGGAGAAATGTCGTATCAACTGACGCATATAAACATCAAAAACTTCATGCTCCAAAAAAGTGTGATTTAAGCGCAAAGGCAAGCGTCCCAATAAGCCTTTATATGCATCCACAGGATGATAGACCATTTCAAACACAAGCGGCCAATGATCTGACAAAACCTGATGCTGATCAACCATCATAGTAAGAACCTCTGGCAACAAGAGATCTTGATTTAAAATATACATCCTATCCAATCTAGCATAAGTGCCCCGAAACTGTTGTGAGGCATAAGTGTAACCCCTTTCATCTGAATGCAACCAAGACCACATGTCTTGTTTTAGCGACGTTGCTGCAAAAGCTTCCCACGCCTTTCTCTCCGGGCCATCCATTACAGAATGAGGCGACGTGGCTTGCTCCCTGGAGACACACATATTAAAGTCCCCCATCACAAAGCCAGGATGAGAGATTGAAAGAGCACACAAGTCATTCCACAGCAAACGGCGAGCACGAGCATTATTTGGAGCATACACCCCTAACAACCATAAAGGCGTATCATCCCAAACAATCTGTATCACTAGAAATCTTCCATGAACATCTTGAATCACAAGAGAAGGCTGAAACTGCGAACGAACAGCAAACATAACACCTGACTGCGAAGCAGGATGTCCGCTGTAGAAAACATGAAATCCCTTATATACATAGGCTTTGCCAGCCAACTTATGCTGCTTATGTTCAACTGCACACAAAACGTCCCAACCATGACAAAAAGTTGTACGCCAAAGCCTGAACTGCTTTTGGCGCGAAGAAATACCCTTTACATTCCATTGTACAATTTTCATAAGCCTTCCCAGAAAAGGAATCAACAAGGCCGTGTACTAGGCCCAGGACAATCTCTCTCTCTCTCTCTCTCTCTCTCTCTCTCTCTCTCTCTCTCAATGACTTGCATCAAGGTTCCTATTTAGTTTCTTAGGGCTACAGCGATCTTGCTATCGGCGTTGATTTACAGTAGTAAGAGGACAGACCTGTGGCTTATTACAACTGCAAGCTAAATCACGCTGAGAAGAATTATTCGGTGTATGACAAGGAACTATTAGGGGTGAGCACAGCTCTCAAGCATTGAAAACCTTTTGTGACCACTCCCTACAGGAAGCCTACAGATCGGAAGACAATATACACATATTAGAATACTTAACTTTAACTGAAGTTAACAATGGAAACAACATCAGCAACATAAATACTCAAAATACCAAAATACACATGACACCAGCACTGGGACATGAAAGGGCCCCCCCCCCCCTCAATACATTTTGTATTTCTTAGAGTATTTATAAGTACAAGTGTCACGGGCCTGATAGGCCAGATTTCTACACTAGGGAGTGAAAACAACTCAAACAAACTGGTTCAAGTCGATAAAGATGTGTTGGTCAGAGTAGCCTCAAATCGCAGGGTCATTCCCACCTTCATTGGGTGCACACCTGCCTTTCACTGGTCTTCCGAGACCGTGCACAAACAGGCACGCCCATACTAACGCAGGCCAAGGAAAACACCGCGGAGGGAACATGACTTGGTTCTCCCCAATGAGCTTTGCTTCCAAATTCGCTGGTGAGTCTAACCTTCACTGGCTCTCAGAGGCTCTGAGGGTGCAGTTAGCACCACCACACAGGGAAAAATACTAACCACACCAAGAAGAACTTCCTAAGCATGGTCAGCAAATACATGCTCTGCACAAAACTTAAAGAATTCACTGAATTTAAATTAACAAATTTTTTTAAATTTTTTTTCTGCAAGAAACTTCTATTAAGTATGAGAAAAACATACAACAATCACAGCTATAAGCCGGAAAAGAATAGAATCACCCCAATATGTAAGGTGATTTCAACCACTGAGGAGCATCATGATGCCATGTAAGACCTGTGGTACTAAACGAAAAGAAGATACCATGGTCCCATTCCCGCATAAATATCACACGCTTCGCCTGCGTAGAAGGAGAGGGCTTCTGAATGTGAGCCTAAGTAGCCATAAGAGTATGGATGATATCACCCCATATAGTACTAATGCACTAAGACCCAAAAATCTAGACACCCTCAATAGCCTCCGTGCATCTAGCTCTCCAGATCTGCCATGTTGTAATACTGGCAATAATCTCCCAACTGGTGTCAATCCTCTGTCTAGGGGGTGTATAATCAGAGTGAGGAACATCCTGCAATAAACCATGCTGGGCAATACCTCTACAAATGAAAATAGCAGAATCTGTACCACTGCCCTCATAAAAAAGCTGTGGACCGGA
Source organism: Cibotium barometz (assembly GCF_041138505.1). Classification (NCBI taxonomy): domain Eukaryota; kingdom Viridiplantae; phylum Streptophyta; class Polypodiopsida; order Cyatheales; family Cibotiaceae; genus Cibotium; species Cibotium barometz. The sequence continues at coordinate 11,584,875 of NC_141111.1, read as the reverse complement.
CTGGGAGAGCCAAGCCACTGCCCCCCAAGTCACATGCATGACTCAATTTGCCCATAAGTTGGGCTACAGGACCCCAAATCTGTTGTGCAATGTTGCATCCCCATAAACAATGTTGTACAGTCTCAGAATCTGCCGCACACCTCTAGGACACGAAGGTGCTACACCGAAAACTGATCTCCACTGATTGGTGGGGAGACCACCATGTAAGAATAACCAAAAGAAATGGGAGATATGGCTCCTTCTGTATGAGTGCCAAAGTCTATGCCAATATATGCACTGTATCACTGGAGAAATATCATAGCTCTCCCAATGACGCCTGAGAGTAGGGATCCTATGCATCTGTCGAGTGAGGAGAAGCCTGGCATTCCGGATAGTGAAACTGAAAAAAGGAAGGCTTTTCAAAGGATCGAAGGCATCACTCCACTTCCACTCTCTTGGATCCCACTGAAGATATCTGATAGGACTACCACCATATAACCACAAACACCAAGAGCCATGAGTCACTATCTAAGGAGAAGGGTCAATGAACCAGTGCTTCCCCGAGCAACCAACAATCCTCACTGGACTAAGCCTAGTATCTGGGATGATCTCCTCCATACTACATCTCCTCAATCTCCCACCAGGCATGATAGAATAAATGAGGCAATCTGTATCCTCCTGGCCCGGGAGAGCAATGACCTGCAGAGTTATGCTTATCCTCATTTTCAGCAGGTACAGTCCAACAGGTACAATCAGGTACAGTCCAGCAAGGCAGCAAGTACAATCTGATTTTCAGCAGACGTGGGCAGCAAGTACAACCAGATTTTCAGCACACGTGTGGGTTTTCAGCAACATGTACAATCCATGGAAAGCAGGCAATGAGAAAAATGCAGCAAAACCAACCCTAGAAGAGATAGGCGATGGAAAACAAGGGGGAGAATAGCAGGCAATGAGAGGAAATGAGAAACCAGCTTTCTACGTGTAATTTATTTCTATAATAACTCATGAAAGAGTTTATCCAAAGGTTTTTTAAAAAGGGTACACCATATTAAAAGGGTATTTAAAATGCTCATGGACATCCTAATATAATAATGTCCAGCCCCTAATTTAAATGTGTGTGAACACATGGACTTATAAATACTAAAGTTGGCCATAACTTATAAATTTTACATTTTAAAAAGAAAAAATGGTAATACTTACCACCTGTTCACACGCCACACCAATGAGTCAGCAAACAGCATTCCACGGTACACTGGAGGCGTCCCCGTCCAGTGTACTGGCACGGCATAGCAAGCAAACACACGCAAACAAGTCATGCAAAAACAAATTTATGCATGCGGGCATAAATGCATGTGCACATGTAATGGACAAAATCACCCTTTCATGAAACTTATACAAAAAGTTCCTATCGGGCACAAAACTGGCGCGACAGAAATATAAAAATATGTCCTGGTCTTCCTATGGAGTGACAGTCCCATAGGCAAGACACCATCCTAGCCATACACAAGTGGCACCAGCAGGCTCCCGTCCATACAGCACGAAGCAAGTCACACACGGGTGGCACGAAACTGGTTCCCATCCATGTGACGCAACACTGGTCACACACGGGTGACACTAATCTGGCTCCCGTCCATGTGACACCAAAAGACTGGCCCTTTCACATGGGACACTGACCTAGCCCCATGTGAACATGGCACAAATCTGGCCGCTCTATGGAGTGACAGTCCCATAGAAGTGGCTCCATAAATGGAGATGGACCAAATGGTGACATCCCCCCGGGCTTCTAAACAGTTGTCCTCAACTGCTCTGCACAAAACTTAAAGAATTCTCTGAATTTAAATTATCAAATTTCAGATTTACACAAATGAGACAACATGAGGGCACCTGGTACAAAAAGTACAATCTGGTGTACAGCAGATACTATTCAGCAAGTATAGTCCAGATTCAGCCGGTACAATCCAAATGTAACACACGTGTGAAATTCAGCAGCAAGTACCATCAGATTTCAGCAAGTACAATTCAGATTCAACACACGTGTGAAATTCAGCAGCAGGTACAATCCAACAGGTCAGCAAGTACAATCTGATTTTCAGCAGGTAGTCCAACAGGTACATTCCAGCAAGGCAGCAAGTACAATCTGATTTTCAGCAGGTACAGTCCACATGGGCAGCAAGTACGACCAGATTTTCAGCACACGTGTGGGTTTTCAGCAACACGTACAATCCATGGGAAGCAGGCGATGAGAAAAATGCAGCAAAACCAGCCCTAGAAGAGATAGGCGATGGAGAACAAGGGGGAGAATAGCAAGCGATGAGAGGAAATGAGCAACCAGCTTCCCACGTATGATTTATTTCTATAATAACTCAAGAGTTTATCCAAAGGTTTTTTAAAAAGGGTACACCATATTAAAAGGGTATTTAAAATGCTCATGGGCACCCTAATATAATAATGTCCAGCTCCTAATTTAAATGTGTATGAACACATGGGCTTATTAATATTAAAGTTGGCCATAACTTCTAAATTTTACATTTTAAAAAAGGAAAAATGATAATACTTACCACCTGTTCACACGCCACACCGAGTCAGCAAACAGCATTCCAGAATCCACGGTACACTGGGGACGTCCCCGTCCAGTGTACTGGCACGGCATAACAAGCAAACACACGCAAACAAGTCATGCAAAAACAAATTTCTGCATGCAGGCATAAATGCACATGTGCACATGTAATGGACGAAATTTCCCTTTCATGAAACTTGTACAAGAAGTTCCTGTTGGGCACAAAACTGACGCGACAGAAATATAAAAATATGTCCTGGTCTTCCTATGGAGTGACAGTTCCATAGGTAAGACACCATCCTGGCCATACATGGGTGGCACCAACAGGCTCCCATCCATACAACATGAAGCAAGTCACACACGAGTGGCACGAAATTGGTTCCCGTACATGTGACGCAACACTAGTCACACACGGGTGGCACTAATCTGGCTCCCGTCCATGTGACACCAAAAGACTGGCCCTTTCACATGGGACACTGGCCTGGCCCCATGTGAACATGGCACAAATATGGCCGCCTATGGAAGTGACCGTCCCATAGAAGTGGCTCCAAAAATGGAGACGGACCAAATGGTAACAACTTTCCTTTATGGGAGAGAATTCATAGTAAAGACTAATCACCATGCACTTAAATATGCCTAGTGCGCAATGGACTGATAGGCAAGCCAAGTGGAGTTGAATCTTCCAATAGTTTGTAGGCATGATTGAATATGTCCCTGGTAAGAATGACCCTATTGTTGATGCTCTTAGTTGAAAATCCACCATTCAAACATTGCAGAGGTCCACTGTGTCGGAAATTCAAGGCAAAGACTAGTATGAATGCACAGTACGCGGATTCATTAGAATTCGGGACTCCATACAATTTGGCCCTCAGTTCAAAACCGAGTCATTATAAGTTCAAGATGGCTGGTTGTTCTACAAAAATGAGCTATGTGTACTAAGGAAGAAAAGACAAGCACTTCTTCATGATACCTATGATTCTCTTGTTGGGAGTCATTGTGGTATCAATAGTACCTTGCAGAAGTTGAAGCAGTTTTTTTATTGGCCAAAGATGAGAAGGGATGTCTACTAGTATGTCCATGCATGCGAGATTTGCCAAAAAGTGAAGGTTCCATACTCTAAACAAGCAGGGTTGCTTCAACCTTTGCTTGCTCTCGAGGAAACTTTTCAAAATATCAGTATGGACTTCGTATGCCCTCTTCTAAAGGCTATGGGAACCAAGAATACACAATGTTTAACCATTGTTGAGACCATTCAGTAAGTTTTGCATGTAAGTTTTACATGCTCATTCAGAGATCCCTCCCAAGTTTACTTCACATTTTTGGAGAACGTTATTTGATAACTTTGGGACTACGTAATACATTTCATCCGCAGACAAATAGTCAGACAAAAATAATCAACTGGCCTTTGATGTTCTTTATTGACATGACAAGCAATCAAAATGGGAACAATATCTTCCTTTCGAGTAGGCTATCGCATTCATGGAGTATTGGTAGGACTACATATGAGGCAATATTTGGTCGTCATTTCTTGTCTCTTCTTACAAGGATGGTGTCACCCTCATTGGAGGCCAACAAGACCACATAAAGATTTTCAAAGATTATTGAGTCCCTGAAGGAGCGCCTAACCAAAGCACAAGAAGCATACACCAAGCAAGCCAACAAGTACAGACGAGACATCAACTACGAGGGAGATTGAGTATTTCTCCGAATCATGAAGCAACACTCAAAGCAAAAGAGCAAGCGTTGTCCCAAGCTCTCTTTCCAAAGTTTTGGCCCGTTTCCTATTGTAAAGAAGCTCAGCAATATTTCCATGAAGTTGAAGTTACCAGACAGTTGGACTATGCATGATGTCTTCCATGTCTCATGGTCAAAGCCTTATGTTGGACCATCCTTGCAAGAGGTTCGGATGAGCAGCAACCTAAAGTGGTCAACAAAGCAGAAATAATCGAGCCTAGATTCTCCTCAAGTACAGTTTTGGTCGAAGGCTCGGACAGTTCTACACCAACTTTAGAGACCGAGGCACTTGTGAAGCCGTTTGGCTCGCAAGGAATTCTTCCAAGCATACCCACAAATATTGGCAGACTACTTGGAGACCGTGCAACTACCGCCAAGCTACGCACGGGAGAATGTCACATGCACGCATGCACTAAGGTGCCATATGACACATTGGCTCATCATCAGTGCCATACATGTACAGAATTAGTACCTTTTATAGGATTGATTGTCGTGCGACGTGACCTCATTGTGAGCCCTAGTCCAAGGACATGGCAAGCACGCGCTAGGTCTTTCAAAGCCTTAGGTGCCAGCCTGTCACTTAACCCACTAGGAGAACAACCAATTCATGTAGGTTACCCTAGCATAGCAAGCATATAGAAGCATGTAGAAGTGCTAGCAAAGGCATTCAAGGCTCTAGGCCAGCCTTATGAGCCTTGCATGTGGGCCACCAGGGGCCACCAAAAAGGGCATACAAGTGTCCTGTACCCAATTGGCAGTCCCACAAAGGCTTAGACAGCCAGTTGACAGCATCAGGCACAATCAGCCAGCATGCAAGATGGCCCTTTCTCACACCTGTGAAGCGATGATGAGAAAAATAGCATTTAATGCTTATTTCAACAGTCGTGGGCCTAATAAAGGAATACAGATAACTAACCAACATCCTATGTTCATATATAAGCATCCCTCAATCCATTGCATAAATCATCTCATTCCTTCGTAGTTTCAGCAGTAAACCAATGCAAAAGTATGTGTGCTTGAGTCTTTGGACTTCTGCATACATCATCTTAACCAAGCGCTTCATTGTGCTATAGTCCAAGGCAATCCGAAGCTATCAAGGGCATTCGGCTGTCATTCTTGCATCTCTACATACTCTCTCTTCAGTTCTATGTCATGTGAACAAAGATTAAAGTGGATTGCTTCATGCTGACCAACATAAAGGTATAAAGAAGGTCTTGATGTGCGTTACACAATCATACCGGTTGCATGTTACACTGTTTGTGGTTGAAAAGGATACCAGTGATTATGTGATTTGCAAGGCATTCACAACAGTAGGCCATTGGCTTTTCAGAGTAAAAAGCTAACTAATCCACATTATAAATGGCTACCAAGAGGAGCTCTAGGTTGTGATTCATGCATTAACAAAGTAGAGATATGGATCTACTTTTGTGGTTTATGTAGATAACTCTTCTCTAAATTACTTTTGCATTATATTTTAAAAAATAAATAAAAGAGAGATGAACATACGGAGAGCAAAGGCCTTCGACTAGAGTAGCTTTTGGGCACTGCGCTCCTAAAGGACAAGCTGTAAAACACCATAAAAGCTTAACATCATTAAAAAGTTTGAGATGTAAATGCTACACTGCATATAACTCTTTCTTTGTGTAATCATCACTAACGCTAGAGGTAGCACCCTTCATTTCTTCAACTCTCTCTCTCTCTCTCTCTCTCTCTCTCTCTCTCTCTCTCTCTCTCTCGGCTCTCCGTTGCTGGATAAGAAATCAATTATCTTATCCGGCTAGAGTTGATGGGCCTTTATACAAGCCGCACATACTAGAGCTTTCTATGAAACTCTAGTTTTACATACAACACTTTCTAAGGGTTTCAAAGCATGGATTCATTGAGAGCCCTTGATACTCTACAGACACGTCACATACCATGCAGATTGCTATGGTCTAGTTGAGGGTATCATATCACCGTCTACAAATTGAGTCTGGCAAGGCAAAGGGCATCCCACAAGAGGCACGGACATGCAAGGTAAGTACAACTAGGGAGGTGAAGATAGAGGAGCATTACCTGTTCAGATGCCCACACTGCTATGAGATCCACAAGAGATTCCACTGTTTTGAGATAGATTCGGCCCTCTCTAGGGTTATGCATTATTAGGATCAAAGATGCCTAGGCATGTAATTACTGGAGCTTCACTATCACTCACTAAGAGATCATGTTACGACGATATCCACAGAGGCGGATGTCACCATTTGATTGCCCAAGTGGTCTTCCCCTATTTCATGCCAAGGTATGGGAGGCCAAGGGGCTTCGTGTTGCCCGTTCTAAGGCCAGGACTCGCGTCACGTACAGGAGGCCAGGCCTCGTGTCACCCGTAGTGTGACCAGGATGTGGAACCCATTGTCAAGGATCCCAGTTTAGGCTTCCCACTGAGCTAGTTCTGTGCTCGGGAAGACCTGCTATTTACAGGTGCTAGGAACGAGAGAGATATCCATTTCATAAGGTCATGCACGCATCTCTGTCTGCTTGAAACTTTTTTCGCGTAACTTGTTTTCATGTGACTGTCTGCTATGACGTGTCCAGTTCACGAGCAAGGGACGCCCACCCGTGAACCATGCGAATGCCCTGTCTTCTGACTGAGTACAAACAATACTCGACTGTATCTGTTGAACCTGCTATACCAACAATACCCAACCATGTGCCTACTGTACCAGCAGTACCCAACCATGTGCCTGTTGTAATAACAATACCGGACTGTACCTACTGTACCAACAGTACCCAACCTTGTACCTATTGAAACCCTAACTATACCTATAAGTACATGTTGAACCCCTACTGTTGTAACATGCAATGGAATTATGCAAAATGAAGGATCCTCTCACACAAGTCTCACACCGCCTTCTTTATCCTAAGTTTCGCGAGTCTTTAGCAATCCACTTTTAGCACTTCAAAGTTTCAAACTTTAAGAGATTAGAGAGAGAGAGAGAGAGAGAGGGAGAGAGAGAGAGAGAGAAAGATTTGTACACCTTATTGGGTCCCAAATTCATAGTCACATGGGACGCGAAATGGGGACGGGAAACGGGGACAGCAAAAATTGAGAATGGCCATTCCCTGTGACTATAGAGTGACATGGGACGGGAATGGGAATGGGAAGATGCTGCCATCCCCTACATTCCCGAGTCTAAAAATGCCCATTCCCTGCTGTGACTATGCCCAAATTACCCACTGAAAGGCCCCCTCCTATTGTTAGGAGTATTTGCTTTATTATATTTAAAGAGAATGAATGAGGACTAACTTCGGACTGTAGATAAGCCAAACGCAAGACCTTTGAAATACCAAGAGTCAAGCTAAACTGTACATGGCTATAGAAGCACCAATGATGACCGATCTCAAGCCTATGCACTCTTCCAATGGAATGTAGGAAGGCTGCAAATCTGAGGCTGAGAGAAGGGGCTGATTGGGACTGTTCTAGGCTGTGAATGTATGCTGAAAATGAATGTATGAATGCGTTTTACCTTCACCGGAAGGGCTGTAGCAAAACGATGATATGATGAATGTTGAAAACTATGTGAATGCTGAAAATGCGAAGTACTTTAGTGGCTGAATGTTGAAGGTGCTGCGTTTTGATGAAGATATGTTGAATGCTCAATCGTGGATGCTCCTTGTGCTGAAGGAAGAAATGCTTGATTACTGATGATTGAATGATATGAATGAATGCAATGCTAGGCTATTTATATGCCTTTCATGGGCAGGTCAGCTGGCAGAAAGCTGGCCGACTGCATCATGTCTTGCATTAAATGGATAATGTTGATAATTATATGGTAAAATGTCAAATAAATGATATAAAATATGGAAAAAATACTAGATGATATTCTGAGTCTTCTACAATGATCTAGCTGGTCTATATGCATATGGGATGAATGATATGTAAAATACAGACATGATTTGATGCAAACCCTAAGGCTTCTAGTGACTTCTATATGCATGAATGATTCTCTCCAAGTGGGTTAATGGACTTGCCTGACTGACTAACTCTCTAAGGCTGAGGAATGACCTACGTAGCTCGTGCCTGACATATCTTGGACTAAGGATTACAATGGGGTCACGGCGTACGACAAATATCAAATCCTGAAGGGTTCTACTGCTGTATAGCATTGCACTAATGATGAGCCATCTTGTCACCATGCACTATAGTGCAAAGTGCATGTGGCATTCTCTCCTCCTTAACTTAGCGGCAGGTTCATGGCTTCCAAGTAGTCCGCCAACAACTGGGGGTACTCTTGAAAGAACTCCTCGTCTAGCCAAACGGCTTTCTGGGTACCTCAATCTCGGAACTTCGTGTAGAATTGACGGATTCTTCGACCAGAACCATGCTTCCAACGATGAAGAACGATCTGCTCAGGCTCAATGACTTCTAATCCGTCTACCACGTCTGGCTGCTGTTCATCTAAAACATCAAACACTTCTGGTCCAGCATATGGTTTTAACCAAGAAACATGGAAAACATCATGCATTGTCCAACTGTTAGGCAACTTCAACTTCATGGAGATATCACTTATCTTTTTAACTATAGGAAAGGGTCGAAAACTACAGAAAGAAAGCTTGGGACAGCGTTTGCCCACTTGTTTCAATCTCTGTTTCATGATGCACAAATAGACCCAATCCCCTTTCTTGAAGTGGACATCTCGTCTAGACTTATTTGCATGTCTGCTATAAGCTTCCTGGGCTTTGGTCAAGCGGTCTTTAACTAACTCAATGATTTCGGAAAATGCTTCCGTCTTTTTGTTAGCTTCAAGAGATGGAGACACCATTCTCGTCAAAAGAGAAGAGAAACGGCGACCAAAGGCTGCATGGTTTGGATGTTGGCCTTTGGACTAAGAGCATCTACTGACTCGATAATGCTTACCAAGGATGTACTCCATCATTCCTCCAAATTGTTGGAAGATCTGACTCCATCTGGCTTGTTGATTACTCCACTCGGCACTTGGCATGGTTTGAAGCCACTTTCCACTCTTGAGATCGATCTTAGTGAAAAATTTTGCACCGTCTAAACGCTCCAAAATGTACTCAATCCTTGGCATAGAAAACTTATCCTTAATGGTGAGTTTGTTTAATGCCCTATAGTCTACACAAAGGCGTGCAGACTTACAAATAGGATGGGTGCAACAAATGGTGAGGATGATGGCCGAACAAATCCGGCTTGGAGGAGCTCAGATAGCTGCTTTTCTAGCTCGCCTCTAAAGTCTTGGAAAGACGATAGAGAAACCTGCTAGGAGGTTTTGATCCAGAGACCAAATCGATATGATGGTCCTCAGGACGGGATGGGGGGAGACTAGGCGGGAGATGGTCCCTAAGCATAATGTCCTGATGTCTAGACAGGAGGTCTGCTAACTGTGGGACTGGGGATGAAGATGAGATAGCCGCTATCAAAGAGGTAGAGGCTGTCTGAGCGCGAACATAAAGCAATGCTCCTTCCACTTCCTTGCGGATAGCTTGTCGGGCCTGGAGATGAGAAATCAATGGAATGCCAAGAATGCTTCTATCCCCATGAATCATGACGGGCTCTGATACCAATGCAACATGCAGCAGAATTATGCGTAATGAAGGATCCTGTCACACGAGTCTCACACTACCTTCTTTATCTTGAGTTTCGCAAGTCTTTAGCAATCCACTTTTAGCACTTCAAACTTTAAGAGATTAGAGAGAGAGAGAGAGAGAGAGAGAATTGTACACCTTATTGGGTCCCAAAGTACCCACTGAAGGGCCCCCTCCTATTGCTAGGAGTATTTGCTTTATTATATTTGAAGAGAATAAATGAGGGACTGACTTTGGACTGTAGATAAGCCAAACGCAAGACCTTTGAAAGACCAAGAGTCGGACTGAACTATACACGGCTGTAGAAGCACCAATGATGACCGATCTCAAGCCTATGCACTCTTCCAATGGAATGTAGGAAGGCTGCAAATCTGAGGCTGAGAGAAGGGGCTGATTGGGACTGTTCTAGGCTGTGAATGTATGCTGAAAATGAATGTATGAATGTGTTTTACCTTCACCGGAAGGAAGGTAGCAAAACGATGATATGATGAATGCTAAAAACGCAAAGTACTGCAGTGGCTGAATGCTGTGTTTTGATGAAGATATGCTGAATGCTCAGTCGTGGATGCTCCTTGTGCTGAAGAAGAAAAGCTTGATTGCTGATGATTGAATGATATAAATGAATGCAATGCTAGGCTATTTATATGCCTTTCATGAGCAAGTCGACTGGCTCAAAGCTGGCCGACTACATCATGTTTTGCATTAAATGGATAATGTTGATAATAATATAGTAAAATGCCAGATAAATGATATAAAATATGGAAAAAAATACTTGATGATATTCTAAGTCTTCTGCAATGATCTAGCTGGTTAATACGCATATGGGATAAATGATATGCAAAATGCAGACATGATCTAATGCAAACCCTAAGGCTTCTACTGACTTCTATATGCATGAATGATTCTCTCCAAGTGGGTTAAGGGACTTGACTGACTGACTGACTCTCTAAGGCTGAGGAATGACCTACATAGCTCATTCTTGACATATCCTAGACTATCCTAGACTGAGGATTACAATGGGATCACGGCCAACGTTGTTTCCGTACGGCGTACGACGCCTTATCGTACGAAATACCATACGGTACGATACCGTATGTACTCGTATGGATTTTTTCAAAAAAAAATTCGAACTTTTTTTTTTCAAAAATAATTTTTTTGGGAGGTAATGGTCTTTTTTTTGCTTATCTAGATTAATGGTTAATTAGAGTCCTTAATTAGTGTAAAAAAGGGAAAGATTAGTGAAAGGATTAATCCTAAATCACCTTTTTACATAACTCATTAAGGCTAATGAGCATTCAACGAGAAGATGCTCATGAGTTGTCAATTTGTCCATTTTGGGAGTCATTTATGAAGGGTGTAACGTGTGTCATTAAAGGGTGTGTCATTAAAGGGTTGACTTTTTTTATTCCACTTACCTTTTTTGGAAAAATGCCCATATCTCTTTCATTCTAAATTCAAAATGTACTATGATGCTTCCCTCCTTTCTAAAATACTCCATGTCTAGACTTGAAAATACCTAAGTTTATAAGTATTTTTTTAAAACACCGTATTTTATCGTATGATAAGAAAAAAATTTATATCGTATCATATTTTCCCATACGGTATCATACCTGACAACTATGAGATTCACAGCGTACGAAAAATATCAAATGCTAAAGGGTTCTACTGTTGTACATTGTTGCAATGATGATGAGCCATCTTGTCACCATGCACTACAGTGCAATGTGCATGTGACTATTGTACCTACAAGTACCTACTAAATATCATCCTACATCTATAGTACCACATGTACGTGTTGTGAACCGACACCAAGTGTACCTATTTGAGTACCTACTATTGACACCGTGTACCAATACCTATTCGTGTTCATGTACCACCTGCTTGTGTACTCGTACCAGGGAGGCTTGAACCACAGTCTCCACGAGGGTGTGAGCCAGGCTCTAGCACGAGTGCGCCTGTTTGTGCGTGGTCTCGGAATAATAGTTTTGCATTCACTTCCCTCCAGGTGTATGAAACTGGTGGCCAAGCTATTTAGACTCGTTCGACAAGTCCAGCATCGACAAACTACTCCAACACACTTCTGTTTGGATAACATGTCTTCATACTTGCATTGCATTGGATTATCTGGCTGGCAAGCCCTTGGAACTTTGTATAGATTTAAATAATATACTTCAGTATTGAGGAGGGGGTCAGCCCATTCGCGGCCCCAAAGATGGTGTACTGCGAAATGCTCGTCTCTTTTGCAGATTATCTTGTGCAATGATGTATCATTCAATTGTTATGTGCAATGTGGCTTTTACATATCAAGAGTGGCGTGCGTATTGTTCAAAAGACCATGCCCAAGGGTGTTCACACCTAGCCGGTGTAGTTTCACCGGGGCCAATGAGATGCCTCTCACATCCACCGACTACAAAGGTTGTCACCCACGCTAGGTAGGATCATGTAGGTCACGGCTTACATACACAAGCACACAATCCTCTAGCCCCGTGCACTCATAAAGAGAGAGAAAGAGATCACTTCTTAGAGGCAGGCACCCCTGATCCCAAGGATTTTGGTCCTCCAATCACTGCAAATCCAAGTTATTAGATGAGCTTTGTACTGCTTTCCCCTTTATACACACTAGCACCTTATATCGGCCATATGGCTACCAGTATTCACCCCCCACTAACACATGCTTCAGCATAGGTAGGTAGTTTCTTTTTTCAGCCTTTCTTCCATGACTCAATACTTCTCATGGAGAACTTTTTTGGCCCCGTAGACTAGTGTTGTCTAGGCCTCTTCTTGCTTGAGCTCCGTAGACACAAGGACACCTTGAGAGAGCTTCGGCCCCAGCCACCCGCCCCCTCCCTCGCCAACCAACCATCACCAGTTTCCTCCAGACCCCGGAGGTGGAGGACACTGATATAGTGGATCTTGTGGACCCTCCACGAGCTGCTCCGGACCTACCTCGTCCAAGAGGAGTTACCTCGGACACCGAGCCTCCGCACTCCAGCGTGCCCGACGCCCCCGGCCCCCCCGGCCCCCACGATCACCTCATCAGCTCCAAATCCAAGACCTGCTCCACCGCCATCGAGCTACCTTTCCACGTGACATAGCTGAGGGAGACCTCTCAGCCATATACTCATTAGCCCCATGCTTGATATTTTGGAGTGGTATACCATCTACTCGGAGCTGATGTTGCTCTCGTGTTTCTATGTTCTTAGTATTTCATGATGAGTTTTCAGGGACAGTTTTGTTTCACCCCAGTGAGATAGCTATGTTTATGTTTTCTTTTTGTTTTATTTTCCATTCCATGATGAGATATTCCATGGACATTATTGTATCTCTCATAGGCCCATTGGGTCTTTAGTATATCTTTCTTTCTTTCTTTCTCATACATCAGCCAGCAACATTGACATCAACCCCAACTTGAGGAGATCTTGGAGAGGCACAGAACCACCTTCCCATGCCCAGCAGATCTGCAAAGCCTTCTACAGACTAAGCTAACCCCATGCTCCATATCCTTGACGGCCCCCTCCCCCTACCGGGGGGTTAGCTTCATAGGTTGTATGATGATGGTCCCACTTTGTATCATATGACTCGGATTTGACACTCTCAGCTCATAGCTCTAGTCTTTGTTTTCTTTTGTACCATGATGAGATTACATGGACACTATTGTATCACTTTTGGTCTCATAGACCCACTGGGTCTTTTGTACCATGATGAGATTACATGGACACTATTGTATCACTTTTGGTCTAATAGACCCACTGGATCTTTTGAAGACGTTTAATATAACTTTCTCTCTCTCTCTCTCTCTCTCTCTCTCTCTCTCTCTCTCTCTCAAATACAAGAAAAGATAAGATTACCCTTTGAACCTTATAGTTTAAATTTAAAGATAAAGAGGATTCACATGCTATTGCATGAGACCTGCATATAATCATCATCAAGATGCAAAAAGAAGCTCACATTTGCTAGAGCTCTAGCAACACAAAGGAAGCCCCCTCACAACCTGCAGAAATGAATGGACAATATAGCTATAGTAGAAATCATCTAGTTGAAGCAAGAGACACATCGATAAGCGGACAACTCTTTACACTTGAGGCTCGTCTAGCAGTAGTAGAGAACAAGCCAACTCTGGAGATTGAGACCCAAATAAAGGAACTCATCGTTTGAGTCAAGAAGGATGTGACAAAGACACTTGGGCACATTAAGATGGAATTCACAACCAAAGTTGAGGAACGTCGATTAAAAGAGTTGCTGGCCCTTTATATCCACGTGGACAGGTTACCTCAAGGTTGAGGATGAGCTTTTTGACACATGGGAAAATATATTGAAGAAGGCACGTATACGCCAACAATCAAGTGGAATATTTCATTTGTAAGATGACTTGGAGGTGGGAACAACAGCCAAAAAGATAAAGCCGCGACCTTTCCCCCTCTCGGTTCAAGTCCAGCCCACCCCTCCCCTTCTTTTCCTTTTTTTTCCGGGAAAAAGATCCTTCAATTAGCTAAAGAAAAACAGCCACAAGGGCTAGATACAATAACAAAGGGCTAAATACAAACTCGCCTCATTTAAGGGCAGAAATGATCATAAAGGGAAGAGACGCTTCTCCTCTGGCTGGCCGCTCTATGAGGAGAAGGCTATCATCTCATACCGGGGAAGGGGAGGGGAGGAACAACCAAACAAGTGGTCTGTAATGCCAAATGGGATCACCGCCTCTATTTGTGAGGAAAGGACCACGCCTCCAAAGTCTACCCCTCCCCTTCACTCCACAAAAAGGGGTGAAAAGAATGTGCATGTCTCCTCTCCAAAAATAATAATAATAATAATAAGTGTAAGATGACTTGACCAATAAGGGGTCTCAAAGATCATTTTGGCCTCCAATAGACATCAATAAATCTCTCTCTCTCTCTCTCTCTCTCTCTCTCTCTCTCTCTCTTTGTTTAGGCATGGAGGGTGGGGAAAGATACGACAAAGGAGGGCGCATTCATCATCAAGTTTGAGGGGCTAGAGGCAAGAAGGCATTCCTCGCCAAAAGATGGACATTAAAAGGGGAAAAGACTTACCTTGAGGATGACCTTACACTAGCCCAAGTACACCATTTGGCCGCCCAAGTGGTCTTCCCCTATTTCGTGCCAAGGTACGGGAGGCCAGGGAGCTTCATGTCACCCATATTGAGGCCGGACTTGCGTCACCTATGGGAGGCCAGGCCTTGTGTCACCCGTAGTGTCGCCACGACGTGGACACAGGAGGGAGTGCATGCCTCGCATACTGGAAGCGCATAAGGCAGGAAAGTGGGCAGTGTACAGAGAAGGGAAGGTGATTATCACCGAGCGGCGCTCTCCATGACGGTGCGCGACCTATGGGACCACGCTAGAGATTGCGGTCTGGAACTGCAATGGCGCTCTACGAACAGATGCAGGTCTATTCGAAGCAACATTTAGAGGGCATGACATGGTCCTTTATACAGAGACACACCAATGCCAGGGGAGCCGTTTACTTGCGGTGCAGGGATATAGATGGGAGTCTGTCCACTGCCCACAGCCACGTACAGTAGGCGGCACTAGAGGCTTAGGAAGAGTGGCTATATTATACAGAGGGACTGCAGCATGTGGTACAGGTGGTCAAACGGGATGAGGATGCACAGTTCATGTGGATAAGGATCAGGACAGAGAGGGCCCGAGATATCTACATTGCAATGTGCTACTTTGCACCATCCACATCCAGATATGCCACCCGTGGGAGTCTCCATACCTACCACTCTATGAGGACATTTTGAAGTTCTCCAGTCTAGGGGATATCCTCCTTGCTAGAGACTTCAACACCCGTACCGCCAGTGCACAGGAACCTTTCTTTGAGACAGAGGATCCCATGTACCAAGAGATCGACACTATAGGCACAGATCTTGAGCGGACATCACAGGACATGACAGCCCGTACAGATTATGGGGAGTACCTCCTAGCCCTCGGAGGAGCTCATCGATTAGCCATTTATAATGGCCTAGCCCAGTGGCCTAGCCCAGTGGCCTAGCTCCAACGCCTTCACTTGCTACCTCTTCGGACATGGAGCTAGTACAATGGACTGCTTGGTGGGCTTTCTCTCCTTGATACCCCTCATCTCGGATTTTACCATTTCACCCCGCCCCATTGATGTTGCACCTGATCATGCATACTTAGCTTTCTCCCTCACAGCTTTCTCCCTTACATGCCAGTACACCATTCAACCACCGGCCATACCACACCACCGCCACGCGAGATACCACTTCACCAGGGATCATCTTTTGTCTACTCTGACGACATTTTCCGCACCCTCTCTGACCTCGACCCACACATCCCACTTGATGAGCTTACCACACAACTTGCAGCCACCCTTCACACATCCGCCGCAGTCGCTTTCCCTCACACCAGAGCCACCCCCGGACCACCTGGAGGGACTGTTCCAGAGAATAGTTGGTATGATGAGTGCCGTGAGACCCGTGCCTGTCTTCAGTGGGAGGTCAGTCTGGGCTCCACCACTCACCAAGAGGCATGACAGATCTTCCCTTGTCTCATACCAGAGGAAGAAGCAAGCCTACCTAGCTCACCTCGAGCAGGAGATGTACCAATTGTTTTTGAGACGGGATTGCAAGGAGGCCTGGAGGCTCTTCTAGGATCATCACCCACCGACCCCGATCACCTCACCCGACATATGGCATGCATACACCACCTCCCTTTACCACGTCCCCGGACAGCCACCTCTCCCCCACCCTTCTGAGCCTTGCCACCCCCCCCCCCCCCCCCCCACTCGTCCTCCTTCCACTTGAGCATGGTGAGAGATGCTATTGACGGGATGCAAAATGGGAGAGCGCAAGATCATGATGGGCTGATTGCCGAGCACTTCACATGTGAGGGATGTATTGGCTCCACTTCTGGTTCATATGTTTGACAGGGCCCTATGCGAGGGTTTCCCCGCCAGTTGATCTTCTAATATCATTGTGCCCATTCTAAAAGCAGGTGACCCCATGGATCCCGGTAACTACAGGACTATTATGATTGGTCACACATTGACCAAGATTTATGGATCAATCTTGGAGCATGAGCTCAGCAGATGGGCGGAGGAGCAGAGACTCAAAGCACCATGGCAAGCAGGTTTCCGAAGAGGACACTCCACACTGGACCACATCTTCACATTACAGGGTATCATTGAGGAGGGGAGAGCACATGGGCACCGGATATACTGCTGCTTTGTGGATTTTCGCAAGGCTTTTGACACAGTCCAACAAGCCAAATTGATGAGGAGACTGCAGGACATGGGAGTACCGACACAGATGCTTTGGGGGATCCTCAAACAGGCTGTCCCTTATCTCTCACTCTATTTGGGCTCTACATTGATGAGGTGACTACATAGACTGACAGGGATGTCTAGGAGCACTTTTGGTAGGAGTTTTGATACCCATTCTATTGTATGCAGATGACATTGTCCTCATTTTTGTTGCTGTCCTCATTTTTGACTCAACAGATGGGCTACAAAGACACTTGGATGCATTACAGGCCTTTTGCGAGGATCGGGATCTCACCGTAAACCTTGGGAAGACCAAGGTTATGATCTTTAACACCTCCCCACAGTGGATAGGCAGATCTGCACAACAGTTCACATATCGTGGGGAGCCAGTGGAGCATGTGACCTCTTATGTATACCTTGGGATCACTTTTACTCGACCGTGTTTCTCTATGTGAAAGGCAACCGAAACCAAATTGATGTGCGGCTATGCAGCTTTGGGCTCACTTGAGAGGCAGATACAATTTCACAAGCCAAGGACGAAGCTCTGGCTATTTGACACACTAGTCACACCCGCAATACTATATGGAGCTCCCATTTAGGATCCTAGTTTATACCACAAGAGGAAACGAAGGGAAGAGCCAGCTGAGACAAACACGGAGGATGTATATGATGGGTGGAAGCCGATGGAGATGATCTCACACATGATTAAAAGTAAGCCATCAGTGCCACACGAGATTGTGCGGGCGGAGATAGGGGTTGCACCGATTGTGACAAAGGCCATTTTCCAGACAGTGGCGTACTAGCATGGATTATGGGAGCTCCCACTAGATAGATACCCCAAGTTCGCCCTAGAGTCCTCGAGACAGTGCACTAGATGGAGACACGGAGTGTTGGTATGCCCAAGTGAGCACTTGGTTTGGTATGCATGGCATGCAGATGAAGGCACTCCCTCTCTTCCAGTACAGCATAGAGGCGTGCTCCGTTGCTCTCAGCTGCACAAAGCTGAACAAGGTCATCAGGAAGGACATCGTGAGACTGGATACTCAGAGGACATGGCACCCACCCATCCAGCCCCTTGGGACGAAGATGGCCTTTTATAGGGACCATTTTCTTTGCCTGACAGAGGACGACTTCGTCACACACCGCGCTACATGGACACACATCTGTCATTTGGGGTTTGATGTGCGATTGGACAGATCTGCACCTCATCCCATCAGTTGAGAGTAGAGACAGCCACGAGGCAGCTGCACCAGAGGACAGGATATGTCAAGTTTGCCACATAGAGGCCCACTATGTATGCAGATGCCCAATATACTATGAGATTAGGGGGAGGTTCCATTGCCTCTTTCGAGATGGATTTGGACCACTTTCCAAGATCATGGATTTCCTAGACTAGAGATGCTTGGGGCTTTTCCTCGTGGAGCTTCAGAGACACAAGGAGTCCCTTTTGCAGCCCAGACCAGCCGTACCTATCAGAGGACCGATACAGAGAGCTCTCACCGACTTCTTCCAGACCAGAGCGACGAGGGCAGATTCACCCACTACACTCGACCTTCAGGCTGATGCAGGAGCTCGGCCAGAGGAGCGACACTAGACAGAACCATTGAGCTATGTAGCGCCCAACACCCCCGACCCCATGGTCCCCGCCCACGCCCGCGTCACTACAAGAGGATCAAAGCCATCATCTCCCACCACCACAAGACTTTCTCCCGCCGGCCCAGCTTTACTACATTGGGTGTCATGTTGCAACGTCCTATGCGGGATATTTTAGGGTGATATGAGAGCTGGACACTTTCTATTTTGGGAGGACCAGATCTGACATTTCAGCCATGATGATATATTTCATGGACATGATGATGGTCTCGTAGGTCATTTTGGCCTTTTGTAGACGTTAATACGACTCTCTCTCTCTCTCTCTCTCTCTCTCTCTCTGTCTCTGTCTCTGTCTCTGTCTCTGTCTCTGTCTCTCTGCACACACACACACACACACACACACATACATACGCACATATATATATATAACTTCACAAATAGACACTTACGGATCATGCAAGATAAACCCTGGGGACAATAAAACCCCGCACAGCAAGTTGTCGCAGTCTCCTTATCGCGTAATGGAATGGTACTACTGTTTTGATAAAGATCAATCATCTGTTTCACACTGACTTGCAGGCTCATAGACCAACCATCTTCACATCCTTGACTCCAGTTGGTCTCATTGCAGTTCACATTCAAAATGGGTGGATTCACAGTTCCCGATTTGCTCTTTATAAGATTCACAAGTGAATCAATGTGCGCTTTGATTTCCCCTGGACTGCATATTCTCTCCAACATTGTTGCTGAAACAAAAACATACTAGTTAAAGTTCAGACTTTGTATGCACAGCAAAGCAGCTGGGATATACCAACCTTTAATCATTCCAATGTTTTTGGTCCACAGTATTAGAGCAGAGATAGTTTTAAGGGACCCCTTGTCCTCAGGTTGTGGCTGAGAGGGCTCCGAAACAACTTCTGATGGGCCTGGAATGTTCACCAGGATCTTTGGTCAAAAAGCCCCTATATTGTCAAGGTCCACCGTACAATTATTTGGGGTCAAAATGTATATGACCACAGTTGTCTGTGTTTTGGTTGTGGGGTGCAGGGGTGGGGGTCCATGAATTGGCTAGTCTTGAGGGTACCCAATACCTTAAGGTTCTGGGGTCTGTAAGGATAGACCAACAGGTTGAAACTCGCATATGCCCTCTCATGTGAACAGAACTGGGATTCTAGAAAGAAAAATACAGCTAGGTTTTCCAAGAATGCACTAACACACACACATGCATAGAAGCATGTACATGGCTACATGCACAAGCATACAAAAACCACTTAAGCTGTTCAAATCAATGAGAAGCAGAGAGAAACGGAAAGTAGCAGGTGATCAATGCACGTAATTTGTAGCCTGCAAAAATACCCTGAGCAATCCTCACAAGTGTAACCACATGTAGGTGTGTGGAGACTAACCATTTGTGTCACTCAGGCATGATGTTAAGAATGTCAAATTTGAACTGAAATCAAAAGCTGCATTCCTTTCCTGATCTCTGTAGGAAAGAGAAAACAAAAGCATGTCTGGTCATCAAAAAGCACTAGATTGATGTCAACACTCAAAAGGGCGGCAGATTGCTTACGGGTTGCCAACACAGAAGCTGAACTGGTTAGCAAATTTCTGTGTGTAATCATGCGCAGTGAGCATAATATTCGAG
The DNA here is from genome assembly GCF_041138505.1 of Cibotium barometz. Classification (NCBI taxonomy): domain Eukaryota; kingdom Viridiplantae; phylum Streptophyta; class Polypodiopsida; order Cyatheales; family Cibotiaceae; genus Cibotium; species Cibotium barometz. The sequence continues at coordinate 11,564,542 of NC_141111.1, read as the reverse complement.
AACAGGGCCTGCTGGCATTGTTTCAGAGATTGTGGGCTTGTGAAAGCTGTGTTGCAGACATCAGGCAAGAGTGATGTGTTTTCAGCTGCTGCAGGAGATATCAAGTTTGACAAAAGAAGAAAACAAACGGCCAGAAAAATCCTCAATCTGGTCATGGAATGGGGAATGGTTGCCTGAAAGGTCATGATTTTCATCATTATTCTGCCCTCATTCTGCATCATCTGGGTACTTTTGCTCATGACCCTGCCCTCATTATATATCATGTGGGAGCTTTTACCCGTCTTTTTACCATCATTAAGTACCATACGGGTACTTTTGCTCATTATTTTGCCCACAATATGCATGATGTGGGTGCTATTGCACATGCTTTTGACCTCGTTATGTATCCTGATGTGGGTGCTGCTGCACATGCTTTTACTCATGATTTTGCCCTCATCCTGTCCCATGTGGGTACTTCTGCACATGCTTTTTCCCTCACCTGTAAACAAGTCTTTGACCTCCTCCTTGATTTCAACCTGTTAATAAATCTGCACAGCTTTGATAATTAGCGCAGTTTTTGGAAGGCCCTGTGCAGATTCAACTAGCTGGGAAGAGAAGGCGAGAGAGATGAAGCAAATTGGTGGGCTTAAATGGAGGTGGGCGATTTAAATGCTGCTGCTAAACTTGATTTGGGATGCAATGAAATCTTGAATCTTGAATATGTACACACACACACACAGAGAGAGAGAGAGAGAGAGAGAGAGAGAGAGAGAGAGAGAGAGACTTGGAGTCTCCAAGTCTCCTGAGACTTGGAGTCTCCAAGTCTCTCTCTCTCGCCCCTCCCTTTCCCTCCCTCGGAGCCGGCAAAGAAGTCTTCTACATCGACAAAACAGTCCTTTCGAAATGTTTACGTTGAACCGGAAATTGACAAAGCTAATTGTGCCGTGCAGAGATTTTTTCTGGTACTAGCCTAATAAAATTTCCATTAAATTAAATTGAGATTTTCAAGAATAAGAGTGTTTTTTGAGGAATTTCAGGACCAGCCATCTTTGAAGAAATTGACTTGCTTTTCAAGTACACATAACTCCAAAATTATATTGTGCATCTCATGGAAGTGAGAAATATGATTGCATGAAAGCCTGAGAGTGTGTTATAAGTTATGCTTCTTGAAAAAGAATAAGAGTATTTTTCTAAGGCCTAAAAGCTTGGTTTTACAAATTTCAATATACAATAATAAAACAAGGGAGTACTTTTGATAAAACTCTCTAATCAACATTTACTCACTTATATTTTAATTGTACGTTGTTGTGATGATGCAAATAAAACGAGATTTCTTTGTGAGCTCTTCAGTGCTCGTATAAAACAGCAATGTAGTGTATTTTTACCGCCTAGAATGCCTATGATTTTTCACTACCCTTATTTTAAGGATTCGTTTATTATATATTTTAATTATAAAATCGACTTGTGGTATACATTTTGGGGACTAAAACCGGATAGATTGAGGAGTTGTTCTTATTTTGATTGGTTGAAAAAATGTTTTCATCGAGCAATGAAGCTCTTTATCCTTGACCTAGAAAACATCAAACATTGACATGCTTGCCATGATTGGTCTATCTTACCCACTTATTAACCCTTTATGTTTTCCCATCCATCTCAAGATGATAAGCAGTGCTAGGTGTCAAAATAGTCCCCATGATCTTAAATAATGCCTTCCAAAATGAGCTCATAAACTTGACATCAAGGTCCCCATGATCTTAAATAATGCCTTCCAAAATGACCTCATAAACTTGACATCAAGGTCCCCATGATCTTAAATAATGCCTTCCAAAATGAGCTCATAAGCTTGACATCAAGGTCGCTCACAATTTGTTGTGGTACCCCATGCAACTTGAACATATGATCCACAAACGGTTTTGCAACCATAGATGCTGAAAATTTGACCTTGGAAAGAATGGAGTTGCGAAAACCTACAAGCGAGAAAATCCGAGTGTAGAAATTTCACACCCCACCATCCACATATTAATTCAAGGAATATGTGTCCTCCAATTTCCCAAGAGACTAGTTGTCAAACTGTATCTTGAGAGAAGATGCCACACCTTATGCTGCATTGAAATAGTGAGATGCAGTCTCTCCTTGTCTCTTTATAGCAAGGATATGGAAGGCACAAACCTATGACAAAACAATGATTTTGAAGTGTACTTGCATAGAAACACATATATGAAACATAAAGTATAGCATAAGTGTAACAGAAAGACTCACCCTCACACCAATCGAAAAGGGCCCACTATATCCAACCGTATCTATGGTCTGAGCAATCCACCTATAAGCCATGGTGAGAGCCAACATAAATGTTTTTGGAAGCGAACAAAGTAGTTTGCAATCTCCTCATAGTTTGGTAGAAGGAAAAAGTATGTATAATCTCAACAAAGAAAAAGTGAATTGAACATACATGCACACCACCTCCAATCTAGTGCGAGTAGCAATAATGCACTCATTAACCAAGCTAACCTGGAGAGGGGAGCATAGAACTAAGGTCCACTTGCCATCATCCATGATGGCAGAGGCGATGGACAATGAGTGGTGACATGATCATGAATGAGATTCCAAGAGGAGATACTAGAACCACCCACAAAAGCACCTAAGGTCTACCACACAAAAGTCAACACTCCATCCCGCAACCTTCCCATCTACTTTCTTGCTTGAGGTTAGAGACGTACTCCCGCAACTCCTTGAATATCTCCCCAAGATTTCTTGACATTATCTCTCTTCCTAAAGCAATGTAATGATACACCCAAACACGCACATGGTCTTGCAATGGTGGTCCCTAGCTCATGGATGCCAAGGGAGACCAAACAAAGGTGATTGTCTATGTCTTGGAGGTCTCCAATGTAGTGACAAAATCATCTAATCACACAAGTCAAAATCAGCCCACATGCGAACAAAAAATTCCATGAACAAAAAGAGTAGAGATGTGACATGAGCACATGCCCAAATCATTGATTTGCTAATTCTTTGGCCTTGCCTATGTGGGAGGGATCAAGTTTTCCAACGGGCTGCATTCTTGTCAACTAGCTTCTTCTATTCTTGCTCCAAATTCTTTCTTTACTCCTCATTAAGGTTTCTAGAAGAACCTAAGCTAGACTTGCATTCCCCCTTTTGGTGACTAGCATACACTTCCTTCTCCTCCTCCAAAACGTACCTTTGCGCATCTCAATCCACCATGGACACTTCTATCTCTCCCACTCCGAAAGTAATATGGTGCCTTTTGCCATCTTTTGCTCACGAAAATTGATCATGTGTACAAATAGAACTATTGATCTTTAAGCATTGTCCATGCTTTGCATATTTGTGGAATGGACCCAATCTTCTTTGTGTTGGCTAGATGATGTAAATACTCGGCAAGCAAACAAGCCTATGCACATTTCTCCAAAGTCTAATGACAAACACAACAAGCAAGGAAGTTGTCTCAAGACCAAGAGTTAATTACCTACTATAAACCAATCGATGACTCACATTAATCAAATCCACTTGCTTTGAAGGTGGGGTCGCCAAACTGAGAGAGATCCGTGGCTCATACACATCTTTCATGTGTCTAACTATCACATCTTCATAATACTCAGCCAATGTGGGATGGTTGGGTAGCTCAAGAAGTGCATTGCCAATAGTTGTCTTTGCTACCTGCTCTGCAGCAACCAAGTAGCATCAACAAGTATCTGATCCAAAAAAACTTCTTTTGCAAGCCATGGTATGAAAGCATGGTCACTTGAAGGCATCTCATAAGTGCTCTTCAGATTAGCATTTACACCAAGCAAGGATAAAATTGCCAACTATTTTGGCTTGCCAAATGCTACAATGGAAAGCTGGTACAATTTATCAATTGTCAACTTGGTAGAAGGGATCTCAAAGGGCAAAGACCATAATATGTCAAACCATTGTTTTCCAAGAAAAGGATTTACCACACACAAAATCTGCAATCATTTCAAAAACACATAAGCAAAAACATTTCCTACAAACCTAATATATCCAAAAAAGGAAAAGAACTTCAAAACTCACCCTATGAACTTTTTGACGATAAGTACTTGTAACACTCTTCTTTAGTACACTGACTTTCCCATCACTCCCAGATTTATCCAAGCTTGGTGGTAACTTTTTGCATGGATCATCAACATTTGCCTTCCATTTTGCCTGTAATTCAAGGCACAGACTTTGTATGAAAACCACACCTCACTAACTATGAGATTATATTACAAACATTTTTTGCTTACCGAAAAAACCATGCGACCAAGAATTGCTTGAGTGAGTAGATACCACACTCTCTTGCCCAAAAGCGACTCCCTATTTCTCATGACTTTAATGTTCACCTTCTCCTCTCCAGTAAAGTCCTCAGCAAATGTGGAAGCATCACAATTGACCAATGTACTTGTATGGGAGAGATAGTGCTTAAGATTGGTGACAATGATTCCACGCTCATTCACATTGTGGAAAACAAATGGGTGGGAAAGTTAATTTAAACCAACATCACAACCACCAAACACGAGGAAAAAAAGGCAAGAATATACTTACATGTTAAATCTTTGTAGAGCAGCAATCAACCTTGCTTCATCTTTTGGCTTGGCAGGCTTTATGATCTTTGTCGTGACTCTAATGTGTCTTGACTTGTTGTTGACAAACAACTCATCAATGCTCTCTAGCTATGAGGCCGTCCTATGGTTTCCCTCCCACACCCAAAACATTTTATTGCTCAAGGACCCCCATCATGGATCATGCTTTATCTCATCTTCAAACTCAGTATTGACAATGTGCCAATTTCTATCCCACATAGCTTTTATTTCTTTATCAACCTCTTTTGAGGGTCCATCAAGCTAAACAACTGATAAGATAAATTCCCCTTTGTAGTGGCGTAGCCCTGTCTTCGCTAATCAAAACTAGGCTTTTTGCTAAATGGAACACATGACACATGTTTTTACTTTAAAGCTGCCACACTGAAATTCTTAGCATGCTTAGTCCAGTAATTTTACTATTTAGAAAATAAATAAAAATACCAAATAAACCTCTATGCTTGGATCTCTTGATCATGATTGACTTATCCTAGTAATTACACTGTAGGGACCAAAAAGTACAATAATTAGTACAAATTATAGGGTAGATTAACATGAAATAATATTGCAAACCAAGTTTGATTATGGAATAGATCCAAGTACTGCTGCAAAGCATATTCTGCCAGAGCGGAATAGCCTTTCACCCCCCCCTCCTCACAACAGCACCCAGTAATAGGTTTGTGCTCTGAAAACAACCCAAGAGACTGCAAGCTGACATTCTCAATACCGGTTCTCTATGCCGTCCCCAGTAAGATGCATTGAGACGACATACGTGGAAGGTGTCGGAGGATGTACAAAAAGGCATTGGTGAGCCCCCCCACAGGGTATTCCGCCAGCAGAATAGCCTTGGGGAGAAAACCTGAAGCACAAAATCACTAAGGCTGAGGCTGCCATGAGTGGACTCAATGTCAGCCCCCTCAGGGGGGGGTATCCCACCAGTGCAATACCCTAGGAGCTTGTGCCCAGCCTCCAACAGGTCATGGCACCCAAGAAAAGGCAAGCAATCGGAGATCCAAGAAAGAGTGGGAGATAAAAGAAACACCAATTGTAATGGAGGGGGCCAACAAGAGAAACACATGTTAGGAGATGATGTCTTGGTGGAAGGTGAAGACAATCCCCACTCAGGTGCTGAAAACCCATCTTCAACAAGCAAGAAAAGGCAAGGAGAAGCAAGAAATGGATGTTAATGACATTATACCGGAGTGCATTAACAGGCCAATGGGGTCATCCATTATACATAGCTTGACAATAAATTTTGGTGTTCCTTGTCCTAGAATTTCATTTTGTAGATGTACAATTAACCCTATTATTAGACAACTCTGTAGTGATCTTACTATCTTGAAGAGAGCTGGATATAGGCAGTCATGTCCGTGGTCTCTACAAAGGGGTCACAGTTGTATCATGGCATTTTGTTTGTGGGTTTTCACATCTCAGGTTTCCCATTGGTAATATAAGAATTACTAAAAAGTCACTTATTTCTCCATGCTAGCTAGCCTTGAATTGCTTATGTTTTTTAGCAAATCCTCTTAGGAAGTGTTATGCATTGATCTACCATGAAAGCTCTCTAAGCCAAGCTACAATAATTCGACTAGCCTCAAGTTTGGAGAGACCATCAGACTGGATGAATGGGAATTTAACAGCCCACACACCTGAACCTAACCTTGAGGAGGAAAAGGACAAACCATGCCTCATCGAGTGTTGAGAAATGTGGTGCCATGGAGCATAACAGATGGTAGGGAGTGAGTAATGGGGTGGTAAGGCTAAGGAAGTGTGGAGGGGATTTTATTTGCCACAATGGGTTATGCCAATGTTATGTTAGGCATGGGCTAAAAAACAACAGTGATTGGAAAGGTAGGGTGCTAAAGGTACCCGAGGTAGGCAATGTTTCAATGGGGACATTGCAATATTTTTATTGAAAGATGGCCCCTACTTGCATGGCTACATGTCTTTGCAAATTGTACATTTGTCCTCCATATGATATTGGTGGCCTCCCAAGTGACAAGGTATGTAATACACCTTGGATACCACACCCATGAGGTTGCTGAGGAGGGTACTTCAAGGGTAGACATTAAGTGCTTCAAGGATGGCCCCTACTTGCATGGCTACATGTCTTTGCGAATTATACATTTGTCTTCCATATGATATTGGTGGCCTCCCAAGTGACAAGGTATGTAATACACCTTGGATACCACACCCATGAGGTTGCTAAGGAGGGTACTTCAAGGGTAGACATTAAGTGCTTCAAGGACAAAGTGGCAAAACTGGTTCAAGCATCCTCCTCAAGTGGACCAAAGGCTCTACAACAAAAGATTGCAAAGAAAGTGATATTGGAGGCCGTTTTTACCAAAGGCACACAATGGCCTATCATGTGTACAACCCTTTTCTTCAACAGGTGCAAATAAAAGCCATCGGTGAATTTAAGACAGAAGACACAAAGGCACAGGTATTGTTTTGGACTCTTCTCAATAGAGTGGTGGAGAAGGAAGGATTCACTACAACAGAGTTTCATGGCTTTGTGGGATATAAAGCAGTGCCAAACTGGAATGCTGTTCGCACAATTCAATGGAGGACCCCATAATGTCATGCATGGAAAAGAGCACACTTGCTTGTGGTATTGGGAGGATAACCTCCATAAACATGCAAGAAAATGCATATCCCCTTAGGATCAGAAAGAGTTCAAGATGAGGGCTAGACAATGGAAGAATGCTCCCATAAGGGAGTCTGCAGAGAAGGAGCTAGGGTCACTAATTGGAGGGCTCAATCATGATCATGAAATTGAGGACAAAGTCGACATGCTACAAACTTGGATTGTGTGGTGGCATGCTAGGGTGTACTGGTGTACCGTTGGGGAGAGAATATTCTTAAGGTGAGTATATGTAAAACCTTTATCCATTTTTGCTTTTGATAATTGTGTTGAAATTTACTGGTGATATTCCCTGGCTCCCTTGTTATTCCAACCATGGAAAATTTACTGGTGGTATTCCTTGGCTCCCACTATTAGTTGACCTTGAACATCCTCAAATGTTGTGGTTTTGTGGACATGACATGGACCATTGCTGGAATCCTACTAAAGCAGCCAAAGATCTTCAATTTAACAAGGCTCTTGCGAGGTGGGTGGTGGTTGGAGAGAGGCACTAACTTGGGGGCTTTTGAGATACAACTCCTTATGGTGGATGGGGAGTTTGTCTTTGAAGACGTGGCTGGAATGGGTGAGCCTAAGGTGCGTAGAAGAAGTTCCTTGGTAACTTGGTAGCTGCACATGGGAGGCCCACTATTAGGGATGGGGGAAAAATCATTTATAGAAAAAAAGTAACCAAGGAAATGCAAGCTAAAATACATTCAACTATCACGATGGCTTGTGACATTGTGAATGTGAACATGGTGGTGGCCAACGAGCATGTTGAGTTCTTTGTGACCACCAGTGGGTCACAAAGAATGGGGATCTCAATGTATCCAGCTTGCACATGTGATGATTTCTTGAGAAGAACTGGTCGCTTGGATTTTGTTACATGCCTTGCAAAAGCATATCTATTATGTGTCCTGTAATGTGTTGGGGCTAGATATGGAGAGGCATAAATTTGTTCATCAAGCTGCCTTGACAAAACAAGAGCTGTATGAGGCATTCTCATGTTTGCCAAAATGTTCAAGGGGCCGTGTACATTTTGGGCAGCAATGCCTTGAACTTAGCAAGTCACCTACTAGACTATGGACTAAAATTGCATTTTGTTCCTATGCTTGTCTCTAATTCTTGACCCCAATAGCCTCTTGCCTATTCTTGCATACATTTTGTTAATTTCCTCTACATCCTACTCCTGAGAGAGGCAGGCACTCTCATGCATTTTGTTGTCTTGTCTCAATGGCTTACTCTATAGTCTACTACCGCATGTCCTGTCTCAATGACAAATGGATCACTTGTGGAGTTTTGTATTGTAATGTTACCACTTGATTCCATGAGTAATGCCTTGCAAATTTAATATGGCACAATTGTATTTCTTGGAATAATATGAAAGTGCTTAACTTCTTGAAATCGAGTGGATGGGGTGAAATGACCCCCTTTTTTTTCATCGCTTGGCCGCTCGGAGGTTTCCACTCGGTTACTAGTAACCCCCAAAAGGAATGAAGTGTGCCACTTTTGTCATGCAGTCCACAACCACATATATATACTCCTCCTTGAGTGAGATAGCCCCATGATGAAATCCATAGAAATATGAGTCCATTTGCCCTCGGGAATAGGCAAAGGCTGAAGCAAACCACTTCCCTTATGTGTGAGATCCTTGTTTTGTTGGCATGGTAGAAACAACTAGTCACAAAAACATGCACATCCTTCCACATCCCCTTCCAATAAAAACTTTTTCACACTCTATATCAAAGGTCTTAATAAACAGCCCCATGTGTCCCGACAATGGAAAAAAGCGCATTTCTTCCAACACCCTTTTCTTGTAGCTTGATGTAGACACAAGGTAGACCTTATCATTTAAATAAAAAATGAGGCCATCTAATTTATGTCATCCTCATGCCACTTCCTCATCCAAAAGATACTCTTCTTATATCTCCATGATCCAATCTTTATGCACTATTGAGGTTGCCATTAATGAACATGCCCACATGCATAACAATATTTTAGAAGATGCTCTTGTGTGCAAGCATTTCTTGGCTCACGGGTCCATAATATTTTTCTAGCTTACTTCCATTGATATACCCTCCATAATATTTTTCCACCTTACTTCCATTGATATACTCCTCCATTTCTACCCCATCGATGGTTTCGATTCGGACTGACTCTTGAGGGGTGATCTCGGACACTCTAAAAGGTCCTAATCCTCCATTTCTACCCCATCGATGGTTTTGATTCGGACTGACTCTTGAGGGGTGATCTTGGACATTCTAAAAGGTCCTAACCCTCTGTATTCCAATTTCTTTTTCTTGGTGCTTCCAACACCATACATGAGGATAAGGTCCCCCTTTTCTAGTTCTTTGTGTTTTAGGTTATGGCAAACCAATGTTTTCTCCATAGTTTCTTGACCACCATAAGCCCATGTGATACAATAAGCTGGGTTTCATCGAGTTTTTCTAAGTCAGTCAACCTCTCAGCTAACGCATTTTCTGTAAGCCTTTCTTGTACCACAATACGTAGACTTGGAACTAAGAATTCCATAGGCATTACCGCATCAATGCCATAAGTTAAACAAAAGGGAGTGTATCATGTTGCTACCTTAAGGCGACATACGATAGGCCCATAGTGTTACAGTTAGCATGTGTTCCTAATCTGTTTGACTGGCTTCTAAGGTCTTGGCCAAGATAGCACATAAAATCTTGTTAGTGCTCTCAACTTGTCCATTTTCGTGTGGATAATAAGGTGATGATTTTCGATGGATTACAAGGAATCCTATGAGTAACGGTTCAGTCATCTCATTGATGAAATGTGAACCCTAGTCACTGACTAATTCTAGTGGGCAGCCAAATCTGGAAATGATTTGTTCATACAAGAACTTGGCCATAGTTTTGACCATCAACTTTTTTAGAGGCTCTTACTTCTGCCCACTTGATGAAATAATCCATGGCCACCCACGATCACATGGATGCATTGCTAGACTAATGGGTCCAACAAAATCAATACCCCATTTCTCAATGGGTTGTCTCACAATTACAAGGGTAAGTGGCATCATGTCCTTCTATTGTGTGAAATAGAAAATTGCCGACATTCTTTGTATCTCTTCACAAATTCTATGGCATCTTCGAATAACGTAGGGCACCATAGTCCTACTTGAAGCACTTTGCAAGCTGTAACTTCTCCAGCAAAATGTCCTCTGGCTATTCCCAAGTGTGTTTATTCTAATACCAAACGAACTCATCTTCTTGCACACATCTTCTGAGGATATTGTCATTGCCCAGTTTATATAGTTCTCCTGCAAATCAATTGATATGGTGTAGCCAACTTAATAAAGCTGACGCATCTTATCCTTGTTTAAGGGCCGATCTTGTGGAAAACCATGAGCTAGGTACTCAGATATTTCCTCACCTCACTCAGGTAGCACCATATCAATTTTGAATAGACATTTCTCTGTTTGGAATTCTAGACATATGGTCTGCCGAAACATATTGTGTTTCTTTTCTCACCGCGACCGTAAAGTCGAATTCTAGGAGTAAAAGCAACCATCGTGTGATCCTCCCCGTGGTGCATGGCTTGTTCACTAGATATAATAAGGCTTGATGATCCATAAAGAATACAAACTTGTTGGCCCAAGTAATGTCTCTATTTCTTTATAGCATAAATTATGGCCAACCCTTCATCATGCTCAGTTGTGGTGTAGTTGATTTCTGGCATCATTTAGTTGTCGATTGGCAAAGAAATTTGGGTAATCCAATTTAATTCCCCAGGTTGTGTCAATACGCATCTTATAGCAAAATTTGATGCATCAATGTGTACGTGGAATACGAGGTCCCAGTTGGGTTGTCTCAAAATTGGTGCACTAGCTAGTGCTTTCTTCAACATATCATATGTTTTTTTGGTATTCTTCAGTCCATTCAAAGATGATGAGTAGTCTATACAATGGCATAGTAATTTCAGCATAGAATATGATGAATCGTTTGATAATACCCAATGTGTCCCATAAACCAATGCACACCCTTGTAGTTTGTTGATGGGGGCAATTCCAAGATCAACTTCACCTTGCTCTCATCAGTGGAAATACCATTCTTAGACACAATTGACACTTTAAAGGGTTTAAGGATATGCGATATAATTGACACATCTCAAACACCTTCATTAAGCAAGCCAAGTGTTCATTCCATCGTGAGGATTGTGCACAAAGATCCTCAATCAATACCTCAAGCTACTTTTGCAAATAGTTCTTGAAGGCTGTGCACATCAATTGTTGGAAAGTTGTTGGGGCATTAGTGAGGCCAAAAGGCATAACCTTATAAGCATAGGTCCACCACATCGTGTTGAAGTCCGTCTTGTTTTGGTCTTCTAGTGCAATGGACACCTGATTGTAGCCTGAAAAACCCCTCTAAGAGGATGTAGGCTTCCACACCTGCTACCTGTTTAATACATGCTCTGTATATGGTAATGGATAGTGGTCTATCCTAGTAGTTGCATTAACCTTTTTGTTGAGATTAACACAAACTCTTAGCTTTCCATTTTTTTTTGGCACTATCACGATTGGTGAAATCCAATCTGTGTGCTCAATCTCATAGATGAAATCTACAACTATGAGTTTATCAATTTCCTCCTTTATAATAGCTATGTATTTAGGATTTATCAATTTCGATTTTTGGATGGTCTCAATCCTTTCATGGATCGGGATAGTGTGTTGAATGGTACACTCTTCATTTCTGTATATTTCCAAGAAAAGCAATCCTTGAACTCTTTTAGGAGAGAAATCTTCAGTAGCATTTAAGTCATTAGCAATGTAAACAAGTTTGGGATCCTCCCCTGGCTCTGCACTGTATAACTCCTTGACTTTAGTTGGTCTGTCTCGTAAGACATGGATTGGCCATTTTCCATCACTCTTTTGGCCATCAATTGGACCACTTTCCATTCATCAATGGTGTAGGTTTTGAAATGGTCTGGCACTGAGAGCAGGTATGACTTATCATCCTCTGTTCAAGCCATCGCCTTCCTTGCCTCTCGCTCGGCTTCATCCAGAGCCTTATTTTGTTTTTTTCACCCTGCCTTAGTGAGTTTAGGTGTATCAGGATCTTGAAGCACATCTTTCTCCTCTTGTTTCCTTCCGAGGTTATCTTACTCAACTTCTCACCCTATTTCTTAGAGAACTCATCGTGCACCTTAGTGACCTCAAGATATCTTAGCCACTGGGTGTCCATGTGTTTACTTCGCAGTAAGGCATTGCATCGGAGTGATATACCTCTTTTGCTTTCATCACTGTTGGATGTTGTTTGAGACCATGCAATCTAGGCCCTTCTATTCGTGAGGCTTCATCCTCTATTTCCTCTTCCCCGGGTTGCACATCCACCATGCGCACTGAGGTGGTGGGAATGGTTCCCGATTCAACATACTTTGTTCCTCTGGGGGGCAACACATCTATGGTGGGGCAAGTACATGCATCCAATTTTCACTCAAGTCCGAAGGTGGAAGCGACGTGTACATCTTGGCCTCTTCCTCTTCTTATGAATTCTCCTTAACTGGTTTTGGCAAACTTGTAAGGATGTGGCTTGTTCTATGGTGACCGAATTATCTCCAAACAATTTCCCTTCCATGAGGTGTGCCTTCCATGCATGGAGATCAATCTTTAGAATTTGCGAATCCTTTCACAAATTCTTCACTTGGTCTAATGCCAATCATGCACCACATTGTCTACCCTCATGAAGGGTCTGCCCAAGATAATATCATATGAATTTGGTTGGTGCAAAAAGTCCATTACAACAAATGCATGATGGTAATGGAACAAAAACACCTTAAGCTTAACCCCATTGGTCTCTTGAGGATGTTCCATCTACCATCTTAACAATTAGGTCCACTCTTTCTAACTTTGGTTTTCCCCCCTAGCTTTCCCAACATCGCTTGGTGATAATACTCACACCCGCACCTCCATCCAAGATAGCAAGTTCTTAGTACTTGTTATGATGGATTGGAATTGTGGCATTCGTGTCATTGCTCTCATAATACCTTCCCAATTGGTTGACAGGTATTTTGATGAACCTGGGTGCTCTCCCTTCCTCAAGTACTAGGTTTTGATGAACCTGGGTGCTCTCCCTTCCTTAGGTACTAGGTTTTTCTCTGCCAGAGGTGTTTGGCTCTCCTCTGTAGTGGACATTGGGTTCATTCTTCCTTCTACCCAATCCTTGACATCTACTCACAATGCCGGCGTGTTGCGTAGCAATGGTCCAAGCGGCATTTTGATAGTTATAGACAATATTGCTGAGAGACTACCTATGTCTCTAGATTCTATGGCAAGTGAGGGTTCCTTCCACATGTTTTTCTCATATTCAATCCTAGGGAATGAATGGTTTGACAATTCTTGATTTTCCTCTACAAACATTCTTGCCATCAGCTTACTATGAGTCCCTTCCTCGGACTCTTTTGGAATTGGAGTTGGCACATCCAATTTTATTTCTTTTAACAACTCATTCCGTGGATACACTAAATCCCTTACCTTGTTAGTCCTCAATTTGGCTTCATGGTTGTGTTAACACTCCTGTACAAGGGCCTTAGCTTCCTCAAGGTTTCTTATTTCCTCCTCAGCATTTGGGTTTTCTCCAACACCCTTGGGGTTTGTTGGTCTCTCTTTTGTCTACTCATCCGACCTCGACACTCGATCATCTCCTTCATGTGTTTGGGTGGAACCAGTGTCAATGGTATCTTCATGGTTGTGTTAACACTCCTGTACAAGGGCCTTAGCTTCCTCAAGGTTTCTTATTTCCTCCTCAGCATTTGGGTTTTCTCCAACACCCTTGGGGTTTGTTGGTCTCTCTTTTGTCTACTCATCCGACCTCGACACTTGATCATCTCCTTCATGTGTTTGGGTGGAACCAGTGTCAATGGTATCTTCCTCGGATCCATCCTAAATTATGACCAAGGTGTCACCCTTGCCCACCTTTTTCTCTCTTCTCCTTCTCCTAGTCTTAGAGGTTGTAACATCTCTTGCTTTTTTCTCCTTTTTCCCACCTATTTTGCTTCTTGTGTGCATGTCAAAACATTTACTGGCGTGATATTTACTTATAGTCCTAATGGTGGCATGTTTAGATGCAAAAGCAGAGCCATTGACGCGATATGGGCAGTCTTTGATCACATGATCATCAACACCACGCTTAACACATGAAAGAGTTGGCATGGCATAGGTATGTGTTGCTATTGGCTGAGTTTGACTAGCATTAGCCACATTTTTTAGAGGACACTCCACTACTCGATGAGGTCCATTACAATGATAACACTGTATGGGTACCCTTCTCATATTCAAGTTTATGTCTTTTCCCTTCCACTATACCGTGGTTTGAAACACTGGTACTAGCGTGCTATTTTGTAAGAAATAATACTCCGTTAATCTCAGTTTGTTCCTCGTAGAAGTTGTTATTCACTTCTACTGGGTTAGTGAGCAAATGGATTTCAGAGGGACAAGGAGGCAACACACATGGAGATTGCTTGTAGTGTGAGATGTTGTAGGTCAATTGGCGATGTTCATGAAGCTCTAGCATCTGTGTTAAGACACCGTAATGGGTATCTTAGCTCCCGTGGATGTTGAGTCATCAGGTTGCGGTGTTCTCTCTTTTTCTTTTTATGCTTTGTCTTCTTCCGCCCATTAGAGCTCTAGGATCTTGTGTGGATAGGAGTGGTATATTTGATGTTGAGGATCCATACATGTGGAGCCGAAGACGAAGTCAAGGGTAGGATTGATTAACCATGAAGCATGATAGGTATTCGGGTGAAGCAGGGGTGATTAAGAAGATCTAGGTGACGGGTCTAGGCTTGCACTCACCATGGTCCCCCCATTCAGAGATGTACCTAGATGGATGTTGATGATGAAGCTTTATGCAGTGTGTGCGCATAGGACAGGGGCTAGTGAGATTTGTAGGTGTTGTGCATGGGCGAGGGCAAAAGGTGTGCTCATGGTCCTAATCACCTAGATCCTAATCCCCAAGAGACTCTCTCTTTTTTTTTCGTGTGTTTATTAGCCAGCACCCCTAAAAAGGGTTTTGTACTAAGTGGCCCATGTGGCTAGAGTTGTGAGCTTACCTTTGAGTTGATCTTTGAGTGGTTGGATAAGCTCAGCCATGTGTAGCATTGCCCCTTGGTTTGGTGACGAAGTCGAGGGGCAAGGTGGAGCTTCGTAGATGAGGCTTCGTGGGTTGAAAGGGTTGGGCGAGTTGAGCTTTAGAGTGCCCATGGGTTGCATGTGGGAAAGTCCCGAGGATTTTGTTGGGGAGCCTGCCCAGTGGTCGCCAAACCATGTTTGTCTATTGGGGACAGGTATTGGTGTGGTGGGTGTGGTTTGGGCAAACTACTGAGGGGTATGCCTTGGGAGATGATGGAATTGCCATCATGGAAGCCTTGGGATTCTAAGAGACATTTGGGCACCCAACATTGCCGAGTGATGAAGGTTCGTGGTGGTTGGCGAGGCTTTTGGCTTTTTTGTCGATGAAGCTTTTGAGCTATAAGGTGGTTGTCGACACGCGGAGAAGATTCTTTTGATTGTGGCCGCTTGGGGAGCCACAGGTGTGTGTTGCCTTCATGGAAGCCTTGTTTTCTGAGCACATTGGTAGGCACCCAGTGTTGTTGGCTTCGCTATGCTTGGGGTTGCTGAACTTGTGGTTGTGGGACCTTTTATTGTGGTTTCTTGGGGAGTTGTGGTGGATGAGCAAAAGCAACATGCTTGGGTAGCCAAAGGCGAGTGTTACAGTCATAATAGCCTTGCCATCATAATAGGTGGTTGGGTACTCGCCAACGTCGAAGCTTTGTCTTAGGGTTGGTGTGTGTTGGCTTAGTTGGCTTTTTGCGCTTGGTTTTTAGAGATGGCCATCTAGGGATCCATAATTATGTGTAGCCATCGTAGAATCCCTTAGCCATCGTAGAATCCCTTAGCGGCGGTAAGAAGTTTCTTTGGCACTCACCATTGATAGTCATGATAAAGATATGAGGCCGGGGTGCTTGCAGTGTGGGTGGTTGAGGATGTAGAGTTGAGGGGCAATGTCGACGAGACGAGGCTTGTTTTTGTCATTGGTGGGTGGTGTCAACAGTGGCCGATCGATTGGCTTAGGTGAGGCATGGGGTGGGGGAATAGGGGAGACTGCCGGGGGTGATGAGGAGGGGGCGTGAGGGGGAAGGGCAGTTGAGGGTGAGGGTGTGTGGATAATTTCCTCTTGGTAGTCATGATAAAGATATGAGGCCCCGGGGTGCTTGCAGTGTGGGTGGTTGAGGATGTAGAGTTGAGGGGCAATGTCGACGAGACGAGGCTTGTTTTTGTCATTGGTGGGTGGTGTCAACAATGGCCGATCGATTGGCTTAGGTGAGGCATGGGGTGGGGGAATAGGGGAGACTGCCGGGGGTGATGAGGAGGGGGCGTGAGGGGGAAGGGCAGTTGAGGGTGAGGGTGTGTGGATAATTTCCTCTTGGGGACACAAGAGGACAATGGCCTTTTGCCGTTGTTTCCCATGGCAAAACATTGTGGCTCACTATGGAAGACATCAAGGCACGTTTTTGTTGTATGTTTCTACCAAAGGGGAAATCTATCCAGACTTGTAGGGTGGTTGTTGGAGGCTGTGGAGCTACGCTTACACTCAGGGTGTTAAGTGAGACAATGGCCTTGTAGGGTTCATGAATCGTTTGGCCGTTTGGGAGCACGAATTGTGTGCTGCATTTGTAACCGGGAAGGGTGTCAGCGTAGCAAGGACTTTCAGCCACCCAGTCATGATTGACTTTGTCACTCGTGAGACAGAAGTGGAGGGGATGGCACTCACACGTCCACTCATGCGGCATCAAAGGCATGGTGACAAGCATTGCAAATAAAGAGATTGTCACTCTTGGCGGTGGTCATAGAATATTCAGCAAGGGAGATTTGGCCATGGGATTTGTGCCAGGTATACAAGTTGACCTTAAGTGAGACACTTTGCGGCGGAGGTAGACATTATGCAGGGCCCAATCATGTAGCAATAGGATTTATCTCATGAAGGGCTGACCCAAGATGGCATCATAGGAGGTGTTATGAAAGTCCATGACCACAAATGTGAGGTGCAATGTCATGTCACAGACTTTGACCTTGAGGTGCAATGTCATGTCACAGACTTTGACCTTGAGGTCATGCACTAGGCCTAGGGGTTTTGCAGAGTTTCCGTCTGCAAGCGTGATCTCACCAAGGTGGTGGGATCGAGGCATGGTTGGCCCCAAGTTTCCCAGCATGTTTGTGTGAGGATGCTTACTCCAGCACCTCCATCCATGATTCCTTTGACATCCATTATAGGAAATGGGCAATGCTGCATTTGTGTCATCACCTTCAAAGTAGTGTCCCAGTGCATTGACACGAATTGTTGGTGGGTTGTGTGTGGTGCTTTTGGAGTAAGTTTGAATGATGGGGCTCAGATTCATCCGAGGAATCTGGAGCTTCCTTGTCCACATAAGCGTGTAGTTTGTGCTCCATCCAATCTCGAAGGTCATTCCATAGATTCGAACTAACTTTTAACCAGGTTCCAATGGGCATTTGGAAATGGGAGTAAAGGAAGGTGGAGAGGCTAGCCAGAGGTTGCATTGATTGAGTAGGGGCTTGTTGAGGGGCAGGGCCTTGATCATAGGGTGGACCATCAAGAGTATATGGAAGTTCAATTTGGTCCTTATTTGACAGGTGTGAAGGTCGAGAGGTAGTTGCTGTAGGAGGATAAAATTCCTTAGCAAATTTGGTGTGCGGACCTCTTGAGTCTCTGTTGGACTCTGTGTCAGTGTTTGCATCGAGTTGTTCTATGTGAATGGGGGATTTGGGTTTGGCCGTTTTTGTGGAATAGGCATAGGAGGATGAGGTGGTGCATGAGGGAAAAATCATCATTTGTCAACATCATGTCGGCGAATGAATCTTCCTCAGCCTAGAGCGGTTGTGGGGGCTCCTACCTGACCCGGTATGGAATTTCAGGTTCAATGAGGTATGGCGTGCACTTAGGCACGGGGTCAAAGGTTACAAAAATGGGTGGCAGTTCATGTTGAGTGCCTGGTATTACTCTACTAGTGCTTGGGCCTCCTGAAGACATTGCTTCTCAAGGATGACATTGGGATATTTAGCCAACTGTTTTTCCCGTTTGGTGAGTTTTTGTTGGGCTACATGGGGGAGTGGCGGTTAGGCACGATCATCGCACTACTGGAGGAGGATGATGTGGTCTTTGTTGAGCCCGGTTGGATGCTAACCCAATCGTCCCCATGGCCAACGTGCTTAGACAGTTGTTTCTTTTGGGATGTGGCTTTCTTTAGCTTGGCCTACAACCGTGTGACAACATTCAATGGGGGACGGTGTATATCTTCCCATGCTAAACGCTCAACACACTAAGGGATGTCATGCCTTCAATTGTGGAATGAGAAACTGATTGCAAAGGGCAATCCTTATAGTATTGGTCAATCCCACAGCCATGACATTGTGGTTGCATTGGCAGACGTTTTCTTTAAGGGCACTCTGCCACTCTATGGGGTTCATGGTAGAGGAAACACATAAGAGGTGGTTTCCTTGTGCGTGCACCTATAGTGTGCACAAATGGTTTAGGGTCCATGTGAGGCACTAGCACAGGGAGATGAGGTGGTAGGGGTGCCTTAGGGATGGTGGAGCGCATGGGCTCGACAAGTTTAGCTATGGACCTCGGTGGGATCTTTCCATAAGCAGGCAATGGTTGGAGTGGAAAGATGGGCACAAGAGAAGGCTGTGGTGGCACTTTGTGGGAGTAGTTAGCTTGGGGTGGTGCCACCAATAAGGTTTGGGAACCGGGAGGAGAGGAAGGTAATGTTACAAATGAGCTTTGGATTGGCATTGGTGCAATGGCCAATTGCGTGGAATAGCGTTCTCGCATGTTGTCATTGAGAAAGATCGCCCATTTTACAGGCCTAATCAAAGGTGGAGGGGTCCTTGCCCAACATGTGGTCGTGAAGCCTTGGATTGAGCAAGCCCAAGAGGAACCAATCCATTAATTTCTTATCACTCAATTTTTCCCTCTCTTTGCAACACAAATCGAGGTACTTGATGTGTGGGATGTAATCGCATAATGTTTCCTTTGGTTTTTGTTCCAATTGGAACAAAAACCCTATCATATCCGATTGTTCCAATTGGAACAATCGGATGACAGGGCTCCATTTAGGCCCGTAGGGTGCAAATCCGAGAATGAAGGCGTCTCTCACCACTTTGAAAGCGCTTTTGTGCCGAGGGTCCAAGGATTGGAACCATTGCACGACCTTGCCTTCAAGGTTGAGTCCAACTAGATGGACTTTGGTTGCATCGTCAAAAATTTCAAATGCCTCACAGATTTGGTTAAAGACCTCGATGTGGAATACAGGGTCTCCAACTCCATAGAATTCTAGTAGACGTTTGAAAATTTTTGCCCACATAGGTTTTGTATGTGATGTTTATGGGTGCAAGAAGTGATGTGACACTCCCCTTACTAGAGCTTGTGCTAAGCTTGAAATGTCAAGCTGTGGCGTAAGGGGAGGTGTTGCAAGGGTGGGGGGGTGAGAATAGATCCGTGGTGGATAGAGAAGAGGGTATGTGAATGTGCTCGGGGTGTCTATCCATGATGGGGTGCATGTATGGAGGGGCTCCACTAGATGAGGGCTCTTCAAAGATCGTTTCACCCTCTCGGCCAAGCATGTGTGGTATGGCGACCACATGTGAATGAGCAATTGAGGCCAGGGTGCCGCCGAATGGAATGGAGGCATTGGGGGCATGCAACCATGACTAAAACGTGTCCATGGTGTGCGTTGAAGCTTAAAGAAGCTTCAACGGTACGCGCGTAGGCCCGAAATAGGAGTTTTAGCTCACTTTTACCTTACGTCGTGTAAATGTACCCTTAAGGTTAAAAATGGTCTTTTGAGGTGTTTTATGCGTGTAAAACGACCCTAGTGGGTCAGGGAGGTAGACCAAAAGCACCTCTAAAGATTTCAAAATTTCAAAATTTTTATTTTTTTTGAAAAATTAAAAAATTATAAAAAACTTACGTTTGATATGGCTGTATGCTCACAAGCGAATGCCCATGGCTTTAGGTTGGAACGGCTGGGCAAATGTGGAACAGATGTGGCAAGTTTTTTTAAAATTATTTTTTTTAAAAAAAAGTTTTTTTTGATACAGACGTACGCTTCACGAACGTACGTTCGTGGCTTTAGGTTGGAACGGCCGTGGCAATTTTGTTTTTAAAAAGAAAGAAATTAGAAAAAAAAGTTTTTTTTTGGTACGGCCATATGCTTATGATCGTATATCCATGGCTTTAGGTACGGCCATATGCTTATGACCATATATCCGTGGCTTTAGGTTGGAACAGTCGTGGTTTTTTTTTTTGATTTTTTTTTGGATACGGTAGTACGCTTACGAATGTACATCCGTGGCTTTAGGTTGGAACGGCCGTGGAAAATTTGAATTTGAATTTCAAATTGGAAGGAAGTGAATGGGAGACAACTAAGACCCCCTTTTTAATGCTAGGTGGGTGGAATAGGGTAAAAGTTAGAGGCTACCTCTAAATTAGTGGATTTTGACTAATTTAGAGGTCCTCTAGGTTAACTAAAGATTAATTCCACCATTAATTCTCTTAATTCCACCATTAATCACTCCTTAACCCTCTTCTTTGCCCTCAAATTACTCCTAATTGGTAAGGAGTTTAAGCATGGGAATTTGATAGGTGGATTAGCAATGTTTATGCTAATCAAAGATGTGATTATTCCAAAATAATTTCACTAATTAATCCACTCAAAAGAAGGAAAATTTTAGACAAAAGAGACCAAATTAGTGCTAGTGCTTACTAATTAAGGCCTGATTGGAGTGAACTAAGCATATATTTGAGTCAAGGCAAGTGTTTAGAACACTAATGCCACTCTAATTACTCTAATTGCAAGCAATTAGGCTCAATTTTTTAGTTTTTGCTCTCTTTAAGTTCATTAATATCACTAACGTGATAACTACTGAAAATCGAGAGATAGTGTATGGTTTTTTTTAGTTTTTTAGTTTGATTAGTGTTCTTTCTAGTAATTCTAACCTACCTATGCAAAGGAATTAAGCAAAAAAAAGTAAGGCCAAGGTACAAATTAACAAAAAGAGTCTAGGTTTAAGCAAAAATCCTCTTGATTAGTCTCTTCAATCACCCAAATCATAAGTTTTTTTACTCAAACAAGTAATAATCCTACTCTAAACACAAAGCTATACATGAATCTTAACAAAAACATAAAAAACAACTAAACAAAATATTGAAATATAACAAAAAATCAAAAAATCGCATGCAAAAGAACCCACGTCATGAAATGTTTCACTGCACTTTCACGAGAGAAGACTTTTTCGTTTCCTTGTGTCAGTCGTGTTAGGATAAGATGCACTAACTTTAGTAAGGCAATCCTGAAATTTCTGAGGCAGTGTTTCATGTCGTGAAATGCAATGTGTTTCATGCCATGAAATGATTTTCTACAAAAAGAGTTTTACCAACTGCTATCTCATGATAGCGAAATTGGTAACGAAAACAATAAAATCGAAAGAAAATCCAAGCGTAAGTTTACTCTAGGCAATACCAAGTACTCACCCACACTTCCACACACATAATTTTCCACAACTACTCTAATTTCTTCCCTTCCACATAAACCTTATCTACACAGTTTTTCACAATGCACTTTCATAATGCAACGGCAGTAGTGAATCTTGCATAATGGGAGCTTGAGCTCTAAGAAGATGGTACCCTCTATATTAAGGGGAATAAGTATGTTTTATTGGTCATCGTGTTATATGTGATGACATGCTGCTCACAAGCCCTAATGATGATCATATTTCAGATTTTATAGTTGATTTAGAGAAGTCTTTTGAGATCTTAGATCTTGGACCATTGCACTATTACTTGGGCATTGAGTTTTGGCAACATAATGATGGCATTGTTATGCTACAGAGGAAGAGGTTCAATCTTGAGGACTATAAACCTATGGAGCCAGGTTTACGACTAAGTCTTAAAGATGCAGCTTTTAATGCTGGCTTGTATCAAGAAGTTGTTGGATGCCTCATCTTTTTGTGCAACACTAGGCTTGACATTCAGCATGTGGTCTCAATATTGAGTAGATTTATGCATATCCCAGGTATAAAGCATTAGCAATCTGTCAAACAGGTGTTCCATTACCTAAAGGGTACTTTTTCCCTCTTTAGGAGGTTTTTTTTCCGTGTGCTAGTATATACCTATCTTGGGGTATACTTATCTTCTTTGTATGGCACACATTTATTATCTATCTATCTTCTCATTGTGTGCTCTCTTGAGTTTCTCCACTATGTGTGTGTGTGTGTGTGCTCTCTTGAGTTTCTCCATCATATCTTCTTTAAAAGCTATCTAAGTAGTAACCTCATAATCATGAGAAGTGTCTCCCACCACCAAGTATGAGCATATCCTTTAAGGTGAAGAGTGGTAAAATAGACTTAAGCCCATTCACTCCTTGGATTGAGCTGAAAATATATCACCATTTTGTTGATCCATTCTTCAAACTCCTTGGTGGAATTACTCTCTCCTTTCAACTTGATAAGAACTGCTTCTCTTTGACCCCTTTAAATCCATCCCTCTCTTCATTAGTGTTATCCAAATGCATCCTTGTAGAAGGTCTTCAATCATTTAGAGTGCCATCCATGTATGTGAAATCATAAGTCACGTGTTTCCCTTTGTCTTGATTCTGTAATGAAGAAGGCATTTGGGAATGATTTCCTCCCATGATTTGTGATGGTGGTGGATGATTTTCCTTATTAGCACGACCACCCTCATTTGCATTGCTAAATCAAAATGCCCAAAATGCACTTTTAGACCATGTTATTACTTTCCAAAAATAACATGTTAATTAATGAGTCCACTTTCACATTGGGATGAACTTTGCCAAAATGACCCCAAAATGAACTGTTTTAGCATGAATTAAGGTTTAGTACTTTTTGAAAAACTACTAATTTTTACCAACATAAACCCACCAAAATGCATAGATCAAAAGTCCTTCACATCCATAATCACCTCAAGTGTGCTTTTGTGGCAACAAATGAGCATCAACATTGGCTCCCAAGGCATCATACATGTAGCCTCGTGTCATGCTTGCCTATAAACATAGCTCATACATGTGCCAGCATGTCTTTTGCATTGTAATTAACATTTTCATGATTCCTTGTCCATATTGATTGGAAAGGCAAGTATCATATAACCAATAACTTCGAGTGAAAATGTCGATGTTGTGTGTCTTTTTTAACACCTCCTCACTAGGTATCTAATCATTTTCTTTATCATTGTACCATAGCACTCATGGTAAGGAAGATTCAAGCAAACTCTCTAACTTGGCATCTCTTCTTTGCTTGCCGAGCCTACTTGTGCATCATATTAGATTCGAATGATAAAAAAAATATGTAATATAAGGGAGTAGAGATGTAGTTTTGTTACAATGGAGTGCACAAACTCATGCCAAAACTTATCAATATTCATGTGAAAAATAAGCCAATGTTGAAGAAGAAGGTCTGTTTCATCTTAGTTTGCGAGGTGATGTCCTTGTTTGCGACCTAAGAATTTGAAAAAAATAGCAGGATACTAGAATCGTCAGAATTGTAGATTCAGGATTGTCTACGATCCAAGAGCTTGAATTAGATCGTATCCAATCATTGGAATGTTAGATCATATGTGATCTAGGAGCCCCATCATCAAGTCATGGGAATGTTGGATCATCGGATCGTTGGAATGTTAGATCAGCTTGATCGCCAGATCGTTGGAGTTTTGGATCGTTGAATTTTGGATCGCCTACGATTTGGATCGTCTGTTGATGCTGGGATTATCAAATTGTTGGAACCCTGGATCGTCTGTGTATTGGAGAGCTTGAATCAAATCGTTAGAATGCTGGACCATCTACGATCAAAGAGCTCAGATTGGATCGTCTAATGATGGTGAAAATCATCCGAATAAATCACTGAAACACAGGATCATCTACAATCAAAGAGCCTCAACTAATGCTGGTGATCGTCTCAACGGATCGTTGGAATGCTGGATCGTCTGTAATTGGAGAGATTGAACGTATCATTTGATGCTGCTGACATAAGATTCCTTGTTCAAAAAGTGGTTATGAAGGGATTTCTACCACCTTCAACCACTCCTTCTAAAAATAGACCCAATTTGGAATAGATTAAGCACGTTGTGACCAAGGCTAAATCTATAAAAATAACTCAAAAACAGAAAAACAAAATTATCAAAGGAAAATAAGAATATCATGACCTTACACACGAGAGTTAAGTCAATTGCAAGAAGCCAAAAAGGTGGTACGTGAGTGCCAAAAAGAAATTTGAGGCTAAATGAAAGGCTAGTACAGGACCTAACACCATACATCAATCCTCATCAATCCTAATGTATTACTAGGCAAGGAGCCTACTAAGCCTCTAAAAATACCAAATGAGATTATAGAGCTTCCTGAAGAGAGATCAAAAGGAGGTTCAGAACTTGATCTGATGTCAAGAATGTTTGATGATTGTTATCCCCATTTTGGGATTAACTTAGCATCTCTCCATTACATACAAGAAATAGCACACTAAGTGTCATGAAACGGCACTCTAAATGTTGTAATTATGAGAATAGTTAGCTATGCCACAAAACTATGTAATTTGTAAGCATTCAGTTCATCTTTTTCATTAAGTTTTGGGTACCCAAGTGTGAATAAGGGCCAATTGTATAAATAACATTATTTTCATAATGCAAGACACAATCCCCCTATGTGCTAATTAAGTCTAGTCTTATCTCCTTCCTCTATCTTTCTTGACTATGGTGTGTTAGAGGTAGGAGAGAGAGCTACATTCTTGGCGCATGTTCTTTCATGCTAGTATTCTTGAGTGTGAGAGTAGAGAGGAGTGAATGTCTTTGTATAAAGAATGGCAACCTCATGGTAGAGTGTGAGAGTAGAGAGGAGTGAATGTCTTTGTATAAAGAATGGCAACCTCATGGTAGCTTGAGGAGAAGGTGAGAGAGTAGTGCTAGCTGCCACTAGCAAATCTTGGAGTCTACCAAGATACGAGCTTAGACATCGGCAAGTTCCCCACAATGAGTTAAGGTGAGCATTATCCTGTAACATTTTTGATGCCGCTTGCGGGGAACCACTGGTCTTTTCTACTCTATTTGCACTCCCTCACATCTTCTTATAAGTCTCTTTTTCTTTAATATAGCTGTTTGAATCTGTGTGATTGGTAGAGAAGAGAATATGATATGGATAAGCTTGTGAAGAAAGAGAAAAAAGGAGGTAATAAAGGTTTTTTTAAACATTTTTTTAGCATTTGAAGTTGTTATTTGCAATGTTTGAAAGTTACAAAAAAATAAGAATTTACATCAACACTTGCATGATGAGAACTCCATAATCACAACCGGGATTGTGTAGGGAATACCCATTTGTTGTTGCATTTTTAAAAATCTTAAAAAATCAATAAATTAAGAGCCATTGATTCCATTGCTTATTGTCATTTGAATATTCATGTCGCAAGGGATCAAACTAGAATATTTAAACTGAAAAAATTAAGATTTGTACATCAACTGTTATCTTTAGAATCAAGTAGAAGTGCTCAGGGATGTTCATAAGGCTTTTATAACACTAGAGGAAGTTACGAGCAGTTGAGAATAGCTTGCAATTTTGTCGTGATTATGCTCGTAATTTCACGACCATGATTTTGTAAACACCTATTGAAATATGTTAGAGTTACAAAATTGATAAATTCAAGTGTGTACAATTCTAAAATCTTGGCCAGTTAAAACCATTTCATGCACTTAAGGTCGAGAAGACATGTTGGGGAAACGACATCACTGCTTTGATAGTGCATCTAACCAACCAGGATTCTCCTACCAAAGAAGGTTAGGGTTAGCTTGCATAGTCAGCACACAAAGGAGTGTGTTTTCGTTACATAGGATGAATTCTTTTGAATCATCAAGCAATGAGGAATCCATGGAAAATCCTCTTAATGAGGAAAGGGCAGGGGAGAAGGGCACTTCTTCTCCAACACTGTCTAGGATGAATTCTTTTGAATCATCAAGCAATGAGGAATCCATGGAAAATCCTCTTAATGAGGAAAGGGCACGGGAGAAGGGCACTTCTTCTCCAACACTGTCTAGAGGGTTTATGGTCTTAGCCCAATGAATCCTAGGATATAGATAAGAGCCTGAAAGGGGAGCTCTATAGGTTACCAAGGGACAACCATCGAGCTTGCATAGAGAAGCGAGGTAGCACTGAAAGACCTAGAAGTACATGACAACAATTAAGGGAGGAATCATTGTGTGATGAGCAACCCTAACCTCATGGTACAATATACTCCAAGAATACGAAGGGATCTAGTAAGTGTCCAAAGAACGGGGGCAGTATACTTCCCTACCTCTAGAGAACCAAATATTGAGGAAGAATGAGAGAATCCCAAGCCCAACTTAGAAGGATTGAACAAAAAAAGGCTAGCTTATATCTCCATAGGGAGATGTGCTTTTGATATATGGAGATACATGGAGAAGATTCTTCTAGTCTCAGGGGATTGAGGCATGAAGAGAACTTGGTCACATGAGGTAGTGCTAAAGAGGTTGATTTGGGAATGGAGGAGGGTATGCCACCTCTAGAGCCTATTCTCTAGGAGCCTCAAGATGACCTAGCCACTCTTGTAGCACCTTTCTCACAAAACAAGGAACTGTCGTGAGGGGATTTGGAGAAAAACTACACCAAGGTGGAGGTAGATGCAATATTAAGAACCCTAGAGTTCCAAGAGTACATGAGAGGCATGTTGCTACAAGAAGGGAGCTTGGGGGAGGAGCACTCTTGGATGATGGTGTAAACAGAAATATAGAAACTATCTCGATACCACTTGACATAAGGGTACATATAAATTGATATGCTCGAGCCACAAGGGGCCGAGGCAAGGGAGGGACATACAAGATGACATTGTATGAGGCCCCACCCAAGGGAGCCAATAAGAGTAGCCCCTCATATAGGAGTCCCAAAATCTACAAATCTATTTAGGATGGCCGAATAAATAGGAATGGGGGGTTGCTAGGGAGTGAGGTACTATACTAGCACTACAAAGAGCAGCACAAGTCAAGCCCAATCATATGGTAAGATTAATGTCAAAGTTTTCAGGTGATGGGGATGCCATACAACACTTGGAAATATTCGAATTGGTCTGCGAGACTTATGGACCGATCGGTTGACCAGATGATTTTTTTTTTCGTTACATTAGAAGTAAAGGTACATCAATGGTATCAATTATTGCTTAAGACAGACGATAGGATTACTTTCGCACGAATTAAGAGTGTGCTCGTACCTAGTTTTATATAAAGCAGAGATGAGCGGCGCTTTGTGGCTCATTATAACATCAATAAGGCAAGAGGAGAATGAGTCGATGAGAGATTACATCTCTTGTCTGACAAAAGTAAACTGAAGGTGTAAACCTAGAGAGAGGTTGACAAATGAGCAATTGCTACCATGCTTCCTAAGGGATATTAAGATGCATGACTACTTATTGTTGGCCAAAACAACATCGCTTGATGATTGTTGCAAGCTAGCCATTTACTTTGAGGATAACATGCTTGATGATACCAAATTGGTTACTATAGTAGCTCCATCGCATATGTTGATGGGCCGAACAAGCATGATAACCTCAAAGAGAAGGATATGACACTAGATGAGCTAAGCACACACTCCTAGATAAGATAAAGCTAAAAGAGGTAAGGGATGCACCCATGAATCAACATTTATACCCATGTCAAGTGTTGGTATAGTACTCAATATGTTGGTAAAATCACACAAGAATTGAGTGTCCCCAATTGAGGCCTCTCCCATTGATGTATTGCATGTATTGTTGTATATGGAACTTGGGAACCATGATATGAGTATGTTCTTCTACAGGTGCACTAATGCCAGCTAACTTCTACATGATTCTTTTCATTTTATTAAGATTTGTTGAGATTGGTTCAATTTTCTTTACATCCAAGCCAAAGAATAATATATTTAAGCTTATTTTTGAATTCTTTTATGTGGGCCCAAATACTGTGCCCAATGCAACTAAAGCACCCTTAGATGTATTTTTTGAAGGAATGTTGTGGATAAAGCCGTCCCCCAAACCTAATGCAATCATACTAATCCCTTCTCATCCTAACCAAAATTTCTTTTCATCCCCATCAAATTCTAGAAAATTTCCTTTCACATACAATTCCCCATAATGCATCTTTCATAAAGCAAAATTTTGGCCTACATAAAACCCTTCTTCATTTACCTTATGTATCACAATTGAGTTAGCCATCCCCCAAACCTAATGCAATCATACTAATCCCTTCTCATCCTAACCAAAATTTCTTTTCATCCCCATCAAATTCTAGAAAATTTCCTTTCACATACAATTCCCCATAATGCATCTTTCGTAAAGCAAAATTTTGGCCTTCATTTGCTATACATAAAACCCTTCTTCATTTACCTTATGTATCACAATTGAGTTAGCCATGATTTTAATAAAGTGGGAAGGTCTTAGAAAAAGGAGAGTCCAAATTCTAGTGTCTAATCCCTTAGAATGTAGATTAATGTAACAATGATTACCCAATGTAAGGTCCCTGTTCTCACCGCGCAACGAATTCAAGGCCGCTAGCAACAATGGAAGTAGCACTTCTTACGCACGCCAGGGTCCCTCACTTGGGCCCCGCTAGCAACAATGGAAGTAGCACTTCTTATGCACGCCAGGGTCCCTCACTTGGGGCCGCTAGCAACAATGGAAGTAGCACTTCTTACGCACGCCAGGGTCCCTCACTTGGGGCCTCGCCCACGGATATCCGGACAAGAGACTATCCATCGGTTCTTCCAAAACCGAACCCGAAAAAACTTTCCATTGCCCAGAAAGCACGGGCGATTCCTCCAGGATAAATTTTCTCTAACGTAGTCAAAAAGTCTTAACTAACTGAACTAATTTGACCGAACCCGTAAGTCCCATAGTTAGATCAGGGAAAGATTACACTTGGATCATAGAGACCAATGCTTTTTTCCTCATTGAGAGGCACGGTCGTTGATTCTTTTCCATAGAACAATTTTCGTCCGGCATTTACTTCATGTATCGTACCAACAGAATTGAGTCTCAATTTTAGGGATCCATCAGTCCACCTAACCCCATCCAGTCCCATGGGTTAGCCAACCACTGTAGTGATGGGATCCAAATAAGAATTTGGTTAGGTTTTGTCCCAGGTACTAGGGAAAAGAGTTCCCAGGCCCCTTAGCTGGATATTCATGCAAACTTAAAACTAGCCGGGCCCCTAGCCGGATATTCATGCAAACTTAAAACTAGTCACACCACTTACACAACCAATATGAAATTGCCTTTTTCATAGAAACAACTATCTTTAAAAACAATCATTTAATGAAACCATTGTGTCACTGATCATAATCCTCAAAATCTCCAATTGAATCCTTACTTCCAAACATTCTTTCATCGGTATACCTATGGCATCATTGGCAACCAGAACGCTCACCACCTGTCCACTCAGGGGCCTTTTTCGATAGTTCCTAGCTCATAGTACTCGACAATATATTCACATGTCAAAATGGAATCTCCGTTGAAGATCAGCAAGATCAACCAACGGATCCATATAAAAGAGCCATGGACTCATCCATTGAGGACCAGCAAGGTCAATCAACCAGATCCATGCCCAAATTCAGAAAACAACTCTTACTCCTTGTTCCAATATCTTCCTCGATGCATGCGTGGGTATCGTCGGTGACCCAGAGCCCGAGCACCGTATGGTCAGCACCCTCTAGGATCCTTCGCAGGTGACCTAGCGCTTCACTCATAGGCCGCTTGCTTAGTCCCTCATCCACCGTACTGGAAGCTCACCATTTTAATCGAACGGAGCTGGTCAAGACCTCGGCTGACCTTGCTACGCGAGACGTCCTCCATTGACTCTCCATCAGCTATTGCAACTTTATTAAATTAGGTCTCCACGACCTCAATCACAAGACGGTTAATATGCTTCCCCAGCATTCTTGACATAAAACAGTCATTTAAAAACATGTCATAAAAATACAGTTTCTATAACGAACTCTCGTCTTTCCACATTGTTCCATTATCAATCCACATTATTTAATTCCACAACCATTTCATAAGTATTCCTATTCCCATCCAATCATAATCATTCACATCACAATTCACATGACACCACATCGATTTCCGTCCATCACATTCAATTACATCATATCCATTTACACCCATCACATCTCATTCATTCATATCCATCACATAAATTCTCATAACCATCCCATCACATACATTCTATCCACATTATATCACATCACTTCTATCCACACCATATCTCATTCATACACATCCATCCATCGTTCACCCGTATGACTACCCACATCTATTCATACATTCCTATCTATCTTTTCACATCCACATATATTCATGTCACATCACTTCATTTTTCATCACATTACATTCCTTCGCATACACATCCATATCACATTCTTTTACATACATTTACATCCATTCTTTCACATACATTCACTCACATCCCATATCATTTATTTACATCCTGATTCACATGACATCACACCTATTCACCTCACATCTCTTCACCCCTATTCATATCACATCCATCCATCTATTCATGCACATCTATCTAATTCACATCACACATCTCATCACATCCATTCACCTCACATCTCATCACCTCTATCTATCCCTTCATTCACATCCATTCACCTCTATTCTCATCACATCTATCTATCCCTTCATTCACATCTATCTGATTCACATTACACATCTCATCACATCTATTTACCTCACATCTCATCACCTCTATTCACATCGCATCTATTCATCCCTTCATTCACATCTATCTTATTCTCACATCACACATCTCATCACATCTATTTACCTCACATCTCATCACCTCTATTCTCATCACATCTATTTACCTCACATCTCATCACATCTCATCACATCACACATCTCATCACATCTATTTACCTCACATCTTATCACCTCTATTCTCATCACATCTATTTACCTCACATCTCATCACATCACACATCTCATCACATCTATTTACCTCACATCTCATCACCTCTATTCTCATCACATCTATCCATCCCTTCATTCACATCTATCTGATTCACATCACACATCTCATCACTTCTATTTACCTCACATTTCTTTTTCTTCCTGAATTATCTTTCTAAAAAAGGAGGTGTTATTTCAATTACTAATTTATTGAATTTCATTCATTGAATATTCACTTAACTGATTTCTAAATTAATCACGAATTTCGATGAGGATTAAATTAATCATTTATTTGAATATTTTGACTTCGATAGATTTCCTGAATTTTCTCTTTACAAACCGAGTGAATATGAAACGATAGAATTTTTCCTCTCAAAGTATTTACTTATTCATTTATCAAATATTCATGAAAATCAAACATAGAATTGAAGAGAATATATAAAAATTCTTTATGCAAAAAATCAATTTAATAGGAATAATACTTTTAAAATAAAAAGATTTCCAATATGCATCTTTCTATGCATAAAATTGAATATGATGAAAATGACACTTTTATAATAAAAATATTTCTACTATGCATCTTTCCATGCATAGAAATTGAATCTGATGAAAATGACACTTTTATAATAAAAAAATATCCAATATGCATCTTTCTATGCATAGAAATTGAATCTAATGAAAATGAAACTTTTATAATAAAACAATATCCAATATGCATCTTTCTATATGCATAGAATTTAAATCTAATGAGAATAACACTTTTATAATAAAAAATATCCAATATGCATCTTTTTATGCATAGAACTTAAATCTAATGAAAATAACACTTTTATAATAAAAAAATTATCCAATATGCATCTTATCATGCATAGAATTTAGATCTAATGAAAATAACACTTTTATAATAAAAAAATATCCAATATGCATCTTTCTATGCATAGAATTTAAATCTAATGAAAATAACACTTTTATAATAAAAAAAGAATTTCTTTTAGAATGCACAAACGGTGGGGATTATTATTTTTGAATAACATAAAGATAAAACTTATTTCCACAGAAAATTTTACCATAACCTCCTTTGTATGGCTGACCATTTCTCAATTTTTACATTCTAAATTTACTTTAAAATTTATCCCAAGATGAAATAAAGCACTCTAATCTAATCAATTTTTACATTCTAAATTTACTTTAAAATTTATCCCAAGATGAAATAAAGCACTCTAATCTAATCAATTTTTCACTTCAAAAGAGTAATCAAAAGTTTAACTCAATTTATTTGTTACTCATTTTAGGATAAAGAAAGGCTGAAATTCTTAATGAAGATAAGGGGGAAGCCTTTTCATCAAGGCTTAACATCCATATTCACATTAAAAAATAACGAATTTAGAAAACCATAGATCAGAATTTAAAAAAAGTAGAATTAATAACTTACATGGAGTTTTGTGAGCTTTCCTTTGGCTTGAGGGATTGAGGATTCTACTCTTGTTTGGATCAAGAGTGGCCACCAATTCTTTGTAGAGGAAATTAGTCAAAAACAAGTGAATTATCAAATGAATTCAATGTTTTTGGCTCTAGGGAGGAGTAGAGTAATAGTGCATAAACACTATTAAGCTTTTACAAAAGGGGAGGCTTCTATTTATAGGAAAAAGTGAGCCTCAAACCAAGCAAACTGATTCTAGAATTTTCGAGATCAGTTTGGTCAATTTTTGGGTTAGTTCAGCTTACTTTTTGGAACTAGACTTGAATTAGGAGAGAGGAGAGATGAAATATCTCATTTTATTGATTTAAAATGGAAAGCAATGATGAGAAAAAAGGTGCCTCCTTCATGAGGGGGAATCCCCACTCTGAGGTGTCAAAAATTAGTTTTTTTAACTATTTTCCTTGGTTCTTAGTCCACTCTTCATCTTATGTGAGTATTTACTCATTTTTGGGGGGGGGGGGTGTTTCTTTATTTCTTCAATTTATCTCCTCCCTACATTTGGATTAATCTTATTGGTCCCTCAAAACCTTAATCTAGTTTTTTTAAAAAATCTGGACTCTTAGGCTAAGGCCTTTTGAGTAGATTATAATTTATTTCTAATGCACCTTAGGAAATTCTTTTTAAACTTCTATTTCGGAGGAATTTAGTTTAATAAGAAAGGATGTTTTTCCATCCAAAGATATCTAAAAACTGAGTTATCTCTCTCTAGAATATTTTCCCTCTCTAGGCTAAAACAGGTAGAAACAAGATCTTTTATTATTCTGAAAAGGGGATTGATGATCTGGAGCACTTTCAAAAATTTAAAGAACTAAAGAAAGCTTTCCTGAAAAGATTGGCCTCCAACACAAGGAAAAAATCATACTCAAAATTAAGATTTATTTATCAAAAATCACTTTTCATTATAGGCTCAAAGAAGAGATATACTCTCAACTATATCTTTTCCTCATTCTTTCTTGAAGTGCACATTCCCATCTATGAGCCAAGATAATATATATTCTTCTTAAAGGAATCCCAAGTACCCTCACAATTTGACGTTCTAGAACCTTAGGGAATCTCATCTCTAAGATTATTTAACAATATTGCAACCAAGTAGCTTTCACTTCCAAACCTCCTTGTACATATTGGGCAATCCATTTCCACCACATACATGTACTTATGCATCTCCAAAATAAATGAAATATGGTTTCAATTTGTAATAGTAAACACAAAATAACTAGTACGTGGTCCAAAATCTTGTTAGTTAATGACCCATAAACTATTCTGGTCAAATCTTGACTTGTTGCGCTTGCTAGCTTGATTGAGTGTGATTGAGCATGAGAGGAGAAGAAGGTGGTTCAAGATTTGTAGCTTAACTACTGTCTTTTAGAAGGATTACTTAGTTGAAATGAGAGTAGAGAAAGACTCAAACAAGAGGGATTTACACACCTCTTGGTCTCTCTAGCATCTCCAATACTTCCATGATCCAAGACAAGTGGGACTGCTTTTAGGGACCGAATTAGTCTAAGATAAGGTAAGGAAGTAGAGCTATCCTCAACTTAAAAATCTTCTATTAGTCTCACTCTATCTTGCCCTTGGTACAATGTTACTGAGATGTTCTCTAGAGAAGGATTTGAGTTGTTTTCTAAGTAATTGTGTGTGCTATTTGTGTGGCATCTTCCTAGTAATAGTTATATTAGCAAGAAAGTAACTATAGTGTATGTAGAAAAATTTGAACACCTTTTCTTTTCTTCCAAAATCTATAGCTTTCTCTTTATACGATGATTTAGGAGGGTATTTACTAGAGATCGGATAATGTTATTAATCATAAAAGGAAATTAATTTGAGGTATAATTTAAACGTAATATAGTTTAAATAGTACTATCACGGGGTAAGGAGCCAAAATTAGTTATGGGAAGAAGTGAGGGAAAAATTCCAAACTTAGAACTCATAAATGAAGAGCCTAGAGCTAAGGAAGGGTTTGTAACCCTAGAAGAAGAGGATAATCTAGCAAGAGCGGTGGGTAAAGTGGAGGACCGTCTGTACACCAAAAAGGACATCGAGCAGATGATCAATCATCATACGTTCCTACAGGACATGGAACTTTTAATTTTGCCTTACTTCATTCCTCACACACAAAAACAAGTGTTAGCTTGGGTCCCCCACTACAAGCTCTCACACTCCCTTCTTAGAGGATGGTTACACATCGTCCACTTAGCTCACGATCTTAATACATGCAAAAGTTGTAGCTCTTCAAATGGCGCATGATCGCCGTATCTAGCGGACGGCACCTAACAGCCATTGATCCCAACACTCCCTCCCCATGCAACTTAGTGCCGATGGTTGCCTACACTCTAGTGATGCCCATGTTCTCACCAGCTCAGGTAGCTGCATGGCCACTTGCTCCACCTAGGCTTGGCTAAGTTGCCTATAGTACCTCCACTTCTCTAGCTGAGCCACTTGTAGCACCTCCGCCAATCTGCTGGGTCTTCTCAGCCCGTGCCGTCCTGTCCCTTAGTCGGGGCTTCTACCTAGTTTTTCCTGCTTTATTCATAACACTCGTATTAGCTGTCGTTCCACCTCGATCCTTTTTAGATCTAACTCTACTTCCTCCAAGGTTGGGAAGAATACTTGACCCATCCTAGTTGCACTTTCCATGTCCCGTCTCATTCGAGGGGTGCCGATGTTTGGACAGCCTTGAATTTGATGTTTGGATGGGTACCTCTTGCCTTGGACTAAGTCCCGTGCTGGTTGATGGACCCATGCCTGCAGATTGTGCTTCTTGTTGAAATATGCAAGTGAATGGGTGTGTGCGGGAACAAGCCCTTAGCTAGAGACTGTAAAAATGAGTCTATAATTAGCAGTGAAAAGGTGAGAAGAATCTACTGATGAGAGAATCAAGGGTAGCATGAGTGAATATAGGGGTGTGGAAAGATTCTAAGGAAAGGTACCCCAGATGTAGGGGAGGTGGCACAAATCAAGGAGAAATCAATGGGATTAGATGCTTGGCATCTTGTGGATGTAAAACCTATAAATTCAGGCATTGGCTTAATGAGAAATTCCTGGTTTTTTAGTATCCATGCTTACATTATCCTATTAGATTAATTGTTCACTAATCTCATCTTAATCATCTTCTAATCACCTTCTAATCATGTTGATTCTTGTGTTTGATCCACCATAGCTCATCACATTGCTGCAAATTTAACTTGGTATCAGAGCCAAGCTTAGGATTCATCTAACTTTTAGCCTAATCATCTTGCTAATCACCCTACTATTTTTTATTAGGAGTTAATCACCTGTTTTTAATCTTTTTCAACTAACCTTCTACACCCCCAACTGGTGGAGGGGCTTGATCTCCCTCCAGCCTTAACATTAGGTTATAAGCTTTTAGCCACATCTAGCTACAACCCCTACGCTTCATACCAGTACATCAACGCGTCAAACCGCCGCGCCAGGATTTGTAAAAAAAACATGAAGTCGTCAGCGCCTTATTTTCTGAGAAAAACTTCAAATACATCATCACTACTTAGGATTGGAGCTATTGGAGCTAGCCTAAAGGGTTTTTGGGTGTGCTGAATATGATGGTGATCTCAGATTTGAGAAATTCCTCAAGGAGAAGTGGCATCAAGCTCTGCATCAAATCTACAAGTGACTTTGGTAAAACAGAGATTAAGCATTCAATGTTTGGTCAAATCTTTATTTTCTTGGCTTGATATTCTACTAGACTAATTGCTATTAATGCCCTTGAAAGGATCTGAGCTCATTTGAACTCTAAGGCACCAGATCTTGCCTCCCTGTACACTCTATTTTCTACACACAAAATAGAAGATTATTTCACTAATCTTAGTACTAATCCTCACTATATTTTGATGCAATTGATGGTTTAAATTTACCATTGGGTATTAATACAGATCTCTATCACTTTAGATTGCAATTCGGAGATGATATGATATCCCAACCATTCAGTACAAATTAGTTACCCTTGGCTTTATACAATTTTTGATGTATTCATGCTTGTAAATCTGTTGTAATCATCATTTAACACCAGATTTGAGTTGTAAAAGGGTAGAAACTGCCCTTAAATCTTGGATTGGATCAAGAGGTAAGACCCCCTTCAATCATCATAAGCACTACACAAGAAATAGCTAAATTTGATAGAGAACAGTTCCATACATGGTAAACAAAGACCATGTATCTGCTCTCATGAGGAAGAATCTGTGGGGACTAGTTGAGGGAAGAGATGAATATCCAGTGGAGAGTGGAGAGAATGAGTGGAAGAACAAAAAGGAGAAAGCATTCTATACCCGAGAAGGTCTTGGACGAGGACGAGGAAGAGGCAGGGGAGGAGGAAGGACCTTCACTTGCCACAACTGTGGGAAGCCAAAACACATGGCTAGACACTGCTACAGCAAACCAAATAAAGAAGGATCGACATCGGTAAACTTCATGGAGACTCCTAAGGTAGAGGAGGTAGGACATCTTTTTTGAGAGAGAGAAACCCCACAACCCAATGTAACCTGTCCCAATAGAGTAAAACCACCTCTGAGCCACCCCGATGATGTAGGCCATGTGGTAGATGAATGTGTGAGCACTTTAGTCAAGGTCATGGGCACTTGTAGTAGCCTTGGACACATAGAGAGAGAGTGTCAAGGACTATGAGTTAGGGACTTGAGGCACTGGTCGGGCTACCAAGTAAGAGGGAAACTTGGTATACGATCTAGGTGTGCTATAATTATTCACTTGAGGGGAGGTGTTGAAATATGTAAGTGAATGGGTGTGTGCGGGAATAAGCCCTTAGCTAGAGACTGTAAAAGGGAGTCTATAATTGAGTGGGTAGAAGTAAAAAGGTGAGAAGAATCTGCTGATGAGAGAATTAAGGGTAGCATGAGTGAATATAGGGGTGGAAAGAATCTAGGAAAAGGTGCACCAGATGTAGGGGGAGGTGGCACAAATCAAGGAGAAATCAATGGGATTAGATGGCATCTTGTAATAGTAAAACCTATAAATTGAGGCATTGGCCTAATGAGAAATTGCTGGTTTTTGAGTATCCATGCCTACATTATCCTATTATATTAATTGTTCACTAATCTCATTTTAATCATCTTCTAATCACCTTCTAAGCATGTTGATTCTTGTGTTTGATCCACCATAGCTCATCACATTGCTGCAAATTTTACTCTTCTTTGTCATGACTGGTTTGAAGACCAAAAAATCCCTGGGCAATATCAATGATACCACTGGATCTAGTTGGGAAGGGTGGTTGCTCCTCTTCCCTAAACCTAGAGTACCTCAACCCGACTTCCATGGACTCTTCACTACTAGTTTCAATGGTGGTCAGATTCCTTAAGACACTCATCAAGTGAGTGCTTTACTGAGTTGCCTAAACCCACACTCTTTTGATAGGAAGATCCTGGGTGATTCGATGCACTATCGCCAGGTGTAAGATCGTCTCCGAGATGAGCCTTCTAGACCTTAAGTGCATGTATGTATGGTTTGATAAGCTATTTTGCTGTCCCAATTAAGTTTTGATCAAATTTTGTCGACCTATTCCTGAGGCTGTGAGATTGCAAAAAATAGTTCACGTCATGGATGATTTCCTGCACTTTGATGTAGTTAAAAAAATTTGCTCTTGGGATCAAATTCAACGTTACCTTGTTATGGGTGTCAATCTTTTCAACCAAGCTCGTGAGTTGGATTTGATTAAAGCATGAGATTGTATGTTCACGCCGCGAAGAGATAAGGTTTCATGTCATAAAAAATAATGGGTTCACGTATTGAACAAAAAATGGTTCACGTCGTGAACGTTTCTAAAATGGTTCACGTCATGAACGATTTGGTTCACGCCGTGAAGAGTTCTGAAATAGTTAACATCTTGAACGATTTTTTGCACTTTCACGATTCTTAATTTTGTCAAACCTCGTGGCGTCAAAGGTGTCAGGATAAGGCTACCTATTTTTGGCAAGGTAATCCCGCAAATTACGACGTTAATCGGCACTGATGTCAGGAGCAGTTCACAGCGTGAAGTTGCAGAAAACGGTTCACGACGTGAACATTTTCCTCCAGTTTCATGTCGGAACTTCTCGCATCGACTAATGTGATTCTGGGTGTAAAATACTTATCCAACAATTTTTCAAATGATTGTGCCACGTCTAAGGAGTGGAATACAAGTTCAAGACACAGTCAATGGCTCCTTATTTTTTTAATTTTTGCGGATTTTTGAAAAAGAAGAAAAAAGAACACCAACCTGCTCATTCACGTTGATGATTCTAGGGATGCAAATATTAAAATTAACTAGAAAAAACAGTGAAGCTCTATTCTAAGACCACTCAACCACACACATACACAACAAACACAACCAATTTCTCACAATTTTTTTACTTTCACACAAATCTTATTATCCATTCATTTCTTACACAATACACTACCAGAATGCAAAGGCAATCATGAATCTTATGCAATGGGAGCTGAAACTCCATGAGGAAGGAAGAAACAAAGGTGTTTCCCCAGACAATGGCACCAAAAATGTTATGGGCTACCACACCTCCAACAGGGAACTCAATGCATTCACCTAAAGGAAGAGCAATAGACCACAACTGTCATGGGGCACTTACCAATGCTTCAAACTTGAGTCCCTTGCGGCCTCCAAGCTCACTTGTCAAGCCCCAAATCTCCAAGCTCCACCTCCACGCTGTCACTGTAGAGTCGCTCACACTGTCACATAAGGCAATTACTCTCTCTCACTCTCCCACACAAGCATGAATCATACAAGCATAGAAGAGGCACAAATGCTCTCTCTCAATCTCTCTCAAGACACAAAGAAGAGCTCTCAATAGCACAAAGGGGGATTGTGTCTTTTCATTATGAGAAAATGCCTTATATACAATTGGCCGTCATCACTAACTATTTCCACCGGCAATCCATGCTAGCAATAATATCCTTCAAGAGGAACTTTGCTATCTCTTCTACGGAATTGCTTTTCATAGCTTTAGCTTCGGGCCATTTGGTAAAATAGCTAGTTGCCACATGATGTGTTCACACATGCTGCCTTTCGTGGGAGGCTTGATTGGTCCAACAAAATCCAATCCGCACTTCATGAATGGAAACAACATCAATATAGGTGAGATGGACAATCTATCACAGAATCACCAGGTTGACCCATTTGTTGACATCACATTTCTTTGCTTCACTATTGGCATCCCTCATGACTGGTGGCCACCATAGGCCTGCTTGCAAAATTTTTTGGGCTATGATTTCTCCGCCCATGTGTCCTCCAACTATGCCACAGTGTGCTCCCTCAATACCGTTTGCTACTCATGGTTAGTGACACATCTTTGTAGGATCTGGTCTATGTCTCTTTTGTAGAGCTGCCCGGCAATCATTGTGAAGTTTCTGCTCCTCAAGGCAATCCTTTTCTTTCTATCAGCAGTGTAACCTTCCGAGAATTTTCCATCCTCTGGAAACTGCATCATATCATAGTACCA
Organism: Cibotium barometz; assembly: GCF_041138505.1. Classification (NCBI taxonomy): domain Eukaryota; kingdom Viridiplantae; phylum Streptophyta; class Polypodiopsida; order Cyatheales; family Cibotiaceae; genus Cibotium; species Cibotium barometz. The sequence goes on along the minus strand of NC_141111.1, from coordinate 11,524,377 downwards.
ATTCTCTCCTGCTTTCTGCAGTTATGCTACTGTGAATAAGTTGGTATCCGAGAGTTGGTCATCCACTCCATCTAGAGCCAGTTCTCCGGAATCCAGTCTAGACAGAAAGTTTGCCACCCACTGCATTTTCTTTCTCGGGCATGTTTTGGATGGTAAACTCAAATTCTTGAAGCATGAGCATCCACCTTGCCATCTTCCCCACCAGAAAAGTTTTTTTCACCAAATAAATCAAGGCTTGATGGTCCACATGGAAAACAAATTGTTTCCCAAGAGGTAGTGTCAAAACTTATTCACAGTATATATCATTCAGAGAGCTTCCCACTCTGTTGTGTTGTAGTTCCTTTCCACCCTTGTGACGGCTTTGCTTGCATTAGTGATAGGTTGCATATACCCCTCTTGCTTCTCCTGCATCAATGCATCAGTGCACTGCCCACCACTGCTTTGTCTAAAGCATCTACATATACATGGAATATTTCATTCCAGTCTGGGTTGGTCACCACTGGTGCAGTTGACACCATTCTCTTTAGCCATTGGGAATTCTTTTTGACACTCTGGATTCCATTCATACTTTACATCTTTCTTGGTAAGTGCATACAATGGATTTAGCTTGAGCCTTGTATCTCTACATCTCTGTAGACATAGCCTCAAATGATAGATTGCCTTATCTCTAGATGCATTGAAGTCATCCACAAAAGCTTTCATGAAGTCTATTAGGTAATCATAGAAAATCTCTTACAACATCCTTTGAAAAGTAGCTGGTGCATTTTTTAGGCCAAACATCATGACAGTCGCCCCACGAAGACACCCCATTCAGTGATGAAGTTTGTTTTCTCCCTGTCTTCTGGTGCCATTTTTACCTGGTTTTACCCACTGAATCCATCCAAAAATGAGTACATTTCCTTCCTAGCCACCTCATCCAGCAAGGAGTTCGTAAACATAAGTGGGAAGGGATCTGAGGTATTTGTGGAATTCAGCTTTGTGGTAGTCCACAAAGATTCTGATCCTCATGTTCTTTTTGGAGACTACCATAATTGGGGATATCCAAGCAGCTTTCTCTACTAGCACAATGAAACCTACTCTTAGCAGTCTACCAATTTCTTCTTTGACTTGTTTGGTGGGTTCATTCTGTACCTCCGTTATGTGACTGGTATGGCTCCTTTTCTTAAATTGATGCTATGCTGGAAGAATTTAGGGTCAATGCTCTCCATGTCCTCATACGACCAAGAAAAGACATCTTGGTATTCTTTCAATAAGGACACCAACTCTTGCTTGAATTCTTCTTCCAGTTCCAGACTAATCTTCAGCTTTTCTTCTTTTGTAGTCTATCTGGGGGCTTACTTTTGTTGCGGCATTTCCCTTATGTTTCTCTTTTTGCTTCTGCACCCAATCGTGGATCTCTTGCATTTCTTCCTCATGCTTCAAATTTCGGGCCCATTTAACCTCTTATGAGGCTTTCTCCTTCATGGTTTTGCTCAAATTTTCTCTCCTTGAGCCCTCTGGTTTTGCAAAATTTGATTCTTTTTTCTTTATTTCTTTGGCTGTTTCTTCAGCTTTTCCATCTTTTGCCTCCGCAGAGTGCCCCATTACTTCATCTACATGTAACATGTACAAGGACACCAAGTCGAGATGTTCGGCAAAGTATTTTGTCCTCTTCATCATTATCAAAGCCTTCTGACATATTGAATGTTTCCGCATGAACTAGCCTTTGAGCATTTTTACTGATCCCCTTACATCGAAAAGGTCAACATGGACTTTCCACTTTCCCTTTCTAATGGAGATTCTGTTTTTGCCCCAGTCCTACTTCAATTTGTCGTGTCTCAACTAGGGCCTCCCCAATAACACCTGGTAAGACCCGGTGTGGTTTTTAATGGTTATGACCACTAGGTTGACCTTGAAGTCTACTTGTTTGATTTTCATTTGGACATTTTTTACAATTCCCTTAGGAACCACTATTCTATTATCTGCCATTCTTATGTTGAATGGAATGGGTTCCCATTTGAGACCCAATCTTACTACAGTTTCCTCCGTAATGACGTTTACTCTGGATCCACCATCCAATACTGCATCATTGATGATCATAATATTCAATTGGATTGTGACTTTGGCCACTTCATCATCTCCAGATGCTGGGGGTTCCTCAGCTTGTATTCTACTACATTATGGGGTTTCTTCTTCTTCTGAGTGTTTCAATTCTTTTCTCAATGCTTCAATGCCTGCCATTAAGATTTTAGCCTTGAATCTTGGGCATAAATCCAACACTTGTCGCAATAGAACCTGTCTATCCAATAGCATTGATACTACATTGGTTTGCAACCAATCAACATTCTTCTTCCTTCTTGCTTTCTTCCAAGCATATTTCATTATTGTGCTCTACGTGCATCTTGTGTAGATTTCTGCTTGCTTTTGAAAGATCTGCGATGACTTCACATGAGCCTCCTTCCGCTTGCCTTGCCTTCTTTCTATTTCCTTAGTGGTTTGAATCCTCACCTTCTCTTGCTAGTCCTAGTCCACATTTACCTTCTTGTGACTGCGAAGATGTCTTAAACCTCCGTCTATATGTCATCTAGCTGCATCATGTTGGCTGGCGGATTTTCTTTGAGTTGCATCAATTCCATCATGATTTTTCTTCATGGCACATTCCACCTTGTTGTGCCCAGGTTGTTGGCAATAGTAGCATGTGAAGGTGGTAGATCCACTAGCATGTCCTTGGCTTCTTCTTCTTCTCGAGTAATTTTTGTGGCTTGTGCTCCCATACCTTCCCATTTTTGGGGGTCTTCTTTCTGCTCCTTCCATGTTGTTCACCATGGGAGCTCTATTTTTCATGTTGTACCTGCAGTTTCATGTACTATGATTGTACATGTTACAAATGGTACACGTTGTGGCACTGTGTGTTCCTCCTTGAGATGGCCTTCCTATTTGCATTGCAAGCATAACACATTTTTGTGGAATTCTTAGCTTTTTCTCTTTTTCATCTCTTGCATCAGCTGTTTCACCTACAACACAAATTCTCCAGGGCTCATTTTTGCCTTCGCGGTTTTCTTCTTTTTGTCCTTCCTTTTCTTCACTGCCACTAGAGTGTTCTGTGAGGTGTCGCTTGAATCATCCTCCTTAGTTATGACAGTTTTCATGGGCTTCCTCTTTTGTCTTCTTTCTTGTCTTCTTTCTTGGCTTCTTTTTACTGCCATTTTGGCCAGCTCGACTAGTTCCTCAAACTCCTCTTCAGTTTCGGCTTGCTTTGTGCTGACCGCGTTGCATGGATGTCTAGCTTAAACCCTTGAACAAACCAATCTGCAACTATTTTCATTGAGGGTCGGTTTTTTCGCCACGATTTGCTTCAAGCTTAGTAGTTTTGTTGCATAGGCTTCTACATCCATGTCTTCTTGTCGGAGCTCTCACTCACAGAGTTGAGTTGTAGACTTTATCTTGCAAAAATCTCCCTAGAAAATCAGTCATGACCTTTTCATAAGTTCGAAAATGGTTGTCTTGGTATCTCGATACCCACTCCGTGGGTTTATCTTTGAAGGTGCTCATGAAAGCATCTCTGCGGATTTCACTCCAACTCTGGCTCTTGTACATCCCGAGGTCTGGCCACTTTCCAGTATTGCCCAAACCTCCTTGCATGTAGATCTGCATCTTCCCCTTTCTCTCCTGAGAACACTGAATTTTTTTTGGCTAATGATGCCATGGCTCCCTTGAACCTTTTCTGAGGGTTTTGTTGTTGTGGTTGTTCTTCCGGATTTTGTTGCTCCACCCTTCTTGGACTTCTTGGACCTGGACTGTACACAGCTTCTAGCTCTTGGCACTCCTTTTCTTGGTCTAAATTATACTTGAATCTTGACACTCCTTGCTCATGTGGTGTTGTAGAAGTTTTCGCAGTATCTTCCTGGTTGGAACAGTGCGAGACACTCCCACCCTCTGCGAGCTTCCTAGAGGGTTTCTTGGAAGGCATTACTTTTCTCCGTTCTTAGGTTCACAATCATGTGGAAGGCATGAATGAATCCTTTTTTGCTAGTTGGGTTGTGTGGTGAAAGATTCTTTGCATTGACTTTCCCATAAAATTCCCTCCATGTTATGGCTTCCCGCAGACTTGTTTTGGGGATTTATTTCTAGCAAGATTAGTTTGTGCGGAACCAAAACTTTCTTTTTTCAGGATTTCCTTTGCTTGAAGATACAAAATGCTACTCAGCAGAGATTTTCCACTTCGCCACAATTTTCCAAAAAGGAGAGATTCTCGGCCTAGTTGTGGTAGAGGTTTCCCTCAATAGGGAGTTTTCCAACGGAGTTGTAGTAAAGCTCCCCACCAGGATCACTAGGTGTTTCTTGCTGATTTTCCTCTCGGCGGAATGGCAAGACAACAATTTGGTATATCAAACGAGTCAGGCAATGCCGTGGGAGATCACCAACTCTAGAGTGGTCATCACGAGGACACTCAAAACACAACTCAACTTTGGAACTTCACACATTCACACTCTGCTAAGTCTCTCTATCTCTCTCTAGCACACATCATGTTTCTTAAAACAGAGACACAACATTCCGATTCAACACATTACGGAGAGTACACAGAGATATAGTGGGTTGCAACATTGCTCTTTGATAAATGTATTACTTCCAGAATCAGTACAAGTTCATCAATACAAGTTCACTACAGAGCAACTACTTGACACAAGGTTAGGACCTCCTAGGAACTATGATCATAGTATGTTTCACATCATTGGCTGTCCACTAGTTGTGACTAACAACAACATGCACTTTTGCAACCTTTAGCCTAGCGCTCTCACTCTGCTGGCCTTGTACCATACTTTTAAGCTCGGTCTTCTTGATCTTGGCAATGGCTACTCTAGTGGTTACATCTCGCCAGCAGTACCGAGGTGGTGCTCACAATGTGGAAGGTGGTAATATTGAGTGCTCTGCCATCGCCCCACTAAGCTGCTGGGCGCAACACTATATATACGCTTATGTTTGTTGAGCATGTTCGTGGGTTAATTTTCACAAAATGTGGTATAAAGTTCTTGACAGTGGTATCAAAGCTTGGGACCACTTTCAAGTGAAGGAGGCTAGATAATTGGAAGCTCAAGTACAATGGTTGCAAGGTTTTGTATGGGATGTAAAGGCCAAATCCAATGGTTAAAGCTAAAAATCAAAGCTTAAAGTCATATAAAGCTACAAAAACCACTTGTGTAAAAAACCACCTAAGTCTTCAAGAAAACAACACCTCATTCATGAAAATTGGTATTTTTAAACTCTCCACATTTTTTAGATTACCCTCCATGGATGCACTCTCATAGGTTATGAAGATTTTCCTCCTACTTTCAGAAGAAGGTGATGCTACATTTTTTTTCCTCCTCTCCATGGATGCACTCTCATAGGTTATGAAGATTTTCCTCCTACTTTCAGAAGAAGGTGACGCTACATTTTTTTTTCCTCCTCTCATGGACAGCCCACCAACGACTTCCTTTTTTCTCATAGTAAACTGTGTGGTCTGTTATTATGAAGATTTTCTCATAGTAAACTGTGTGGTCTGTTTCCCATTTAGCACATAGTATAAATTCATAAGGCTTAGTTATAAGGCTTATAAAGCCTTCACTAAAGGCTTAATACAAGGTTATTAATGCCTTCTTTTTATACATTAAAAAAAACTTAAACAAATTCATTTTTTTTAAATTTGGCACAAGAGGGAGGCTACCAAAGGCTCTCTGAAAATTTTAGAAAAGAGGAGGCGACTTCAATAAAATCAATTCTCATAATAAATTGAGCAGAAGGAGATGAGGGAAGGAGATTGAACACAATTTTATGTGATGGTGATGTTTAATTCTGTGTTTATTGTTTACACTATAGTTCTTCTATTTGATTTGGTTCAAGTCTATGTATTGGCTTATGTTTGTTAAGCATGTACATGGGTTAATTTTCTCAAAGTGGTACAAAGATTATGACTCTTCACTAACTTAAATACTTGGCCTCTTTGAATTAAGCACATCCTTGCTTTTCCTGACTTTGGTCTTGATCCTAGTTCTTATTCATTACTACAGGTCATTTAATTTAGTCTCTTTAATGCACTCAGGACTTTCCTTCTAAGATTATGGTCAATAAGGTGTTCTCAACATCCTCAATTCAATTTGAGGGTCAATCAAGATTTTCTCTCTCTAAAGATATGTTTTCTTTGAGAGATTAATCCAATCTATCCTCGTCTACATAATTTGGCCTTCTAAAGTTAAATCTAGGGTCTTGGCCTAATCTTAACCTTAATCTTACCCAAGAACATTAACGCAAGTATATAATTTCTCTTTCTCTCTCTTCTTCTCTCTATAATCCTTGGCTATCCTTGCACCAATGATCAAAAATATAATCTGAAATCTAATATCCTTAATCTCTTCCATTAGAGTAGGGTAATCTCTTATCTTTCTATCATCTTTCTCTCTCTACATCTTTAACTCTGCTTTCTCTGTCTTAACATGGAGGTATCACTAAACTCATAATTTAAGACTAATCCTCCTAATTAAATTCCACTATCCATAAACTAATCCTAAAAAAAACTTGTCTAAACTTGGTTTAATCTCAACTAAGCATCTAGATTAGTCTTCTCTCTCTAAAAAAAAATAATTTAGCCTAAGACTTTCCCATAATTTGTTTAAATAATAATTTCTCTTAGGTATAGGAGTAGCCCTATCCCAACCTTTAATTTTCCTCTAGTTCTAGGAAGTAACAAGGTTTCCTCAATTTAGTAAGGTTTGTAGAAAGGTTATGTGTAATATCTAATTTATGCTAAGGGTCAACATTATTAGACTTTAAAGGTCTCGAGTTTTGAGAATTAAGCAACATCTAATTTATGCTAAGGATAGAAAATAGACTTCAAGGTCTCTGGTTTTGAGAATTATGCAAAGGATAGGAATTTATTATTCTAATTTGATTTAAATTAGAATCACCATGGAATATACAATTAATTTACAAAAGAATAGGCAAATACAAATTATAAGCAAAAGGGTTAATTATAACTTGGAAATTTGACTTGTAGAAGGAAGCTTGATGTACCGTGTCTAAAGATATGAGCTTCCCACCTCTTTAATAGTCCATGATTTTTTATGTGGATCTATAGGTGCTTATACAACTCCAATGATCACTCTCTTACACTTATATGATTGCTTACAGCCTAGGTAATGCTAATATATAACCAATGGACATGTACTAAAAACAAGGTAGAAAGTACTCTCTTCTCTCAAGGAAAAAATTCATGGATTTCTCATGAGAAGAGGGCTCTTTTCATATTTGAAAATCTGCACACTCTACATGCACCCTTAGTTTACTAAAGGTTGGTAGCCCACTCAACCGTAGACTTCATGCATCCACCCATTTCTCATGCACTCAGCCACTCCTACATGCATCCACCCATACATCTAATCAACTCTCACATTTATGCACGGTTAGTTCATAGTTCTTATTGCCACATTAATAATTATTTTACTTTCTAAAAATTACCCCTAAGTTTTTTTTTGCACTCACGCTCTAACCTTATACTTTAGTCTTTCCAACCTTGGATTAATTAAAATGTGCACTCTATTCATAGGTTTTTCCCACGCTAATGCGCACACACACCTTATCATATTTTACGAATAATTTTTATAATTAAATTTTCTAGAAATAATTCTTTTACTTCTTTTATAAAAATTATTGACAATAATTTCCTTTCTCTTTCTAACCCCAATGTGCAGGAGGGTGTAAACTTCTGCACATCATGTGCACATGGGAAAGCCTAATTGATTTTTTCACATAGCAACTTGGCTATTAACCTTAAATTTTAGTTCCTAATTTTTAAAAATTTTAAGCTTTTAGGTTTCTCATTAAAATGCATGTCTTATTAAAATTTCACGTTCTCTCACACTAAAATATACATCTTAGAAATTAATACCTTAGCTGCATTAGGATAAGGGAAGACAGATCTTATAGAGTCTGTGATGTAAAAATGATGTGTAGCATTTATGGGACACATGATATTTGCTAGACACGAATTACACATACTAGTGATGGCGCTTGGTCACATTTTATGTAGTTTAATCTTCTTGATTCGAAACTATAAATTTGGATGATTTTTTATAGACACGAGTTGCGCACACTAGTGACGGCACTTGGCTTTAAAGGGAAGAATTTATGGGACACATGGTTTTTAAGGGAAGCATTTATGAACACATGATTTTTGCTAGACACGAGTTGTGCTTATGAAGTATATATGGGTAGTGTAAGACACATGTACTTGATGTATGGAACTTTTGAGGATTTAGAATCTTTGATTTAGATGTACCTTGGCTCTTGAATGAATGAAAATGAAAATGAGTATTTGCCTTCATTTGTGTGCAACTTTCATAGCCTTTCTTAATCAAGTTCTAAAGATATCTTACCTTGAAATCATAAGGTTCTTCATTTGCTATTATCTATGCTAGATAAGAAAGATATAAAGATGGTGTTAGTGTCATGGATTACAAAACAAATGAGGTTGTTTAATAGTTTCTAGTATATTAAGGAGTAATCAAGGTCCAAATTGAAGTTATTAGGATTTCCATTGACTCCTTTTAGCAGTCTTCCTTGGCTTTTCTCCAATAATGAGCCTCATCAACAAAACCAATAAAGTGTAACTTAGCTATGGTTAAAGATATGACAACAATAAATTAGTAGCACTTCATAGGGCTCCCTACTCTTCACAACATCACTCGTATGCAATAGAAATAAGAGGGAGAGAAGCATTACATTCAACCTCCTCCTACTCTTTACAACATCACTCGCATGCAATACTCGCATGCAATAGAAAGAAGAGGGAGAGAAGCTATGCATTCAACCTCCTTCTAATAGAGAGGTGATAGCATGGCTATAGAGGAGATAAAGTTTTTGTTCAAAAACTAGAAACATTTGCTTATTAGATCCCGTTCATAGATAGAATAAAAAATGTATTTGTTGTTGTCTATAGTTTTTTAACATGAAAAAAAATTGTATTTGTTGGTTTTATAGGGTTCTTTAATATGGAAATTGGCATTATCATCAATTTTGGATGTACTGCCAAAGGATTCCACATACAAAGGATGGAACCTCAACAACACCACATTCTTGGGTTCTAATTAGCATGAAATGTATTGTAACCTTTATTGCTAGTCACATGGATATCATGTTCATGATGCACACATGGGTAGTGTGTAGACCACATTCATGATGGAAACATGTATGGATCTTGTTGAGGATATAGAGGCTTCCATTTGAGCCACAAATTTGGATGTACCTTGGCTCTTAAATCGATGAGAATGAATATGGGTGTGTTGCTTCCCACCCCAACCTAGACTAGAATGGAAATGCAACTATCATTGGGAACTTACTCGTTATCCCCAAGTTGAGCTCCAAAGTGCTACTTTGAGTTGGCCGCTCCTCTCATTTGAATATGTATCACTCATATTCCTATGATGTGTCACTCATTGTGGTTGTTCTTTCCTCTTGCTCCGCTTCAATAGACACCCTTCAATAGACGGTCACTGTCTTACTCTTATCAACTACCTAATCACACTCTCTCAAGCTTTATCTCTGTCTCTCTCTTTCTAGTTAAGCCAAGATCTTTTCAATTGTGCCTAAGAGACCCCAATAAAATAGTGAGAGTTCATTTATATACTTTGGCCATTGTGGTTGCCCAAAACATACAAATTTAGTGGAGTACTTATAGCTGATTAGCCTTATGACTCTTGAGCACCAAAACATTATGTGAAAGCATGTACAATAACGTGATCAAGTTAAAAATGTTGACTTAGAGAGGTAGAGCACTTTGAGGTGGAGAATGCAATAATTTAGGGATGTCAATCACATCCTCAGGATCGAGTAAAAAATGTTGACTTAGAGAGGTAGAGCACTTTGAGGTGGAGAATGCAATAATTAAGAGATGTTGCCTGACTGGTTCGTTGTATTGGTGATCAAATGTCCACCTTGTCTACACAAATGGGTAGGCCTTAAAATATATGAGTTTTAATATTCAAGCATTTTCTGTAATTATTTGATGTTAATCACGCATCCTCAAGATCTAGTTAAAAATGTTGACTTGTAGAGGTAGAACACTTTGATGTGGAGAATGCGATACCCCCCTTCTTCATGTTAATCACATCCTCTAGATTAAGTTAAAAAGGTTGACTATGAGAGGTAGAGCATGTTGAGGTGGAGAATGCAATAATTTGGAGATGTTGCTTAGTGGATGTTGTTTGTCCATAACAGATGGGAAGGGAGTATTAATATGATGGAAAGAAGTTAGTGAAGTACCGGTGCTGATCAAATGTCCACTTAGTCTACAACAATGGGAGGGCCTTAAGATATATGAAATTTTTTATTCATGCCTTTTCTATACTCATTATTTGATATAACTTTTCATTGCCTTTTCGATCACTTTGAGGAATGTCGAGTACTATACACTAGAATGAAACATCTTACTCACCAATATCCAATTGAATGATCCAATTGTGAATGGTGAAAATGTGGTAAGCAATGGGAGAGAGCAATCCAGAGGAACAAGTACTAATTGAAGTGTTTGCATGTCTCTTTGGTTATTGGTGCTACACTGATTTGCTGTGAAGATGATGATATTGATCAATTCTACATGAGTCATTGAGAACGTGTTGTTGGATCTTCAATTTCCTGAGGAATTAATGTCTTTAAAATTACTAGTACATCTTCTTTGTGTACATGCTGACTAGTTTGGGCATTGAAACTCTTGTGACTAGCTTTTGATACTCAAGTTGGAGAGGTGTAACAAGTCATGGATATATTGGTTGTTGAGTATTAAAGATGAGTGATGAGAATGCAATAATATTGATTGGTTAGAGAGCTACTGGAAGTGTGAGCTTTGGCCATAACAGCTGATTGATTACAACATATCAATTGTAGCCAACCTTTGGTTTAGATTGCCAAAAAATGGACATGTGATATATGCACCACACACATTTAGGTAAATTAAAGAAGAGGCTATTAGGGTTGGGTACCATAATGAAGCTTGATGCACCATATGTTATAGTGAACACAAAATGATGATTATACAAGAGTTGATTGACATTGTATACCATGCTCTCTCTTCGTGTAGTTGATTGAAGATGTTGGTTATAGTAATGATTTTATGAGAGATTTCTTCTACATTTAATGATTAGAGCATCCACCTCGTCCAAGATGGGTGCAATTTTAATAGCTTCCTTGATTTCATGTAGGAAGCAAATTTTTAATTAAAGTAGTCTATATTTTAGCATTATGTTGTTTCATAAAGTCGTCTATATTTCTTCATAACAACATTGATAATGTAGCGTTGACCTCCTAGTGCTTTGCACGATTTGGTTTGTATCTCGTTTCAAAAATCGGTTATCTTTCTTTGTAGCAACAATGAGAATGAATATTGACTAGTTAGTGATGTGCATGATTAGGCTAGCATCAAGCAAGCTAGCGCGTCGACTTGTATTTTCAATGTAATAGTGAGAATGAATCATCCACCCATTAAGCACAACATGTTTAATTTTGTATCAATGCCATGTTCTTTCAAATGTAGTGTTTACTTCTTTCTAAATAGCAACATTAACCTTGAAAAGAGCTAGAGCAAAACAAGTAGCTCTATTAATCAGAAAGTTGTCATTCAAACGTTTATCTTTGTCATCGTCAATCCTTAACTGAGTTTTACAAACAATGGGCATGTTAATGTAAGTCCATCTTCTCAGTGTACGGGATGTGGTGTTGTTTCCATATAGGAAACACCACCATATAGAAAAATGAGAGTTACTTAACACGTCCCAAATTTTACACCAATCATCCACACTTGCAAACGTTCTATAGCACTTGAGCTTATCATGGACTAATTGTGGTAACTACTTGCAAGACGTATCACACTGTGTGCACATCTTAATAAGTAATAAAAAAATTATTTCCTCACCATCGTGTGAATATGCAACTTTATTCACTAGGCTAGCCACATTGTGCCTTAATAAACGCGTTAATATACTCTCAAATATATGCATCTCCCTTGTACTATACATTTTAAATGTACATTTAAAACCATAGTTAAACCCATAATTTATGCTATTATGCTATGTGCCACTTCAAAGAGAACACCTTGTCAAATTTCCTTGGAGAAGAGTGTGTATACTTTAAGAAGTGTGAAGAGGCAGAAAGGGATCCAAGTTTGGAGTGACAACATAGAGAGTGAAAGAGAGGTGTGACAGAGAAATATACTTATCCTTTAACCACAAAGAAGTATCTCCAAATGTACTCTAGGCATGGACATGCATCCAAATTCCTATGCCACTCAAAATTGTAAGTGATATGTAATAAACAAGATTTACAATATAACATATACACTCCAATCAGGCTTGATTTTTGACGAGCACGTAGCAAGTTTTTTTTTGTATTTTAGTGTAATTTTTGACAGGCATTTTAAAAATTTGCAAGTATTTTACGTCCAAAATGCTAAAAAACCAGCGTGGCGCCCGTCAAAATATTGATGGATTGGGCGGCGCCCAGAAGTTAACACAACGCCCGATGTGTGAAGGAGAAATTTGGTCCGATCATCTATGTCCGGCCTCGGTTTTAGCTAGGGTTACGCAGACAGAAAAAGTTAGGGTTTCTCAGACAGGCAGACCGCAGGAAAGCAGGAACGTCAGGGCGCGGGATACGAACGGTCGAGACTGTTGCATTTTACTAAGATCTCTGCATCAGCTAGGGTTTTATTAGGGTTTCGGCATACATTTGACGCTCGAGAGGTAATGGAAGAAAAGCAGGCTAAGAAGATCGGGAAGCGCAGAACACAGGCACAGAGGCTCATGGCAGACACCACTACCAGAGTATGTCTCTCTCCAAGCCCTTATCTTTGCAATGAGAACTCTAATGGCTCCCTTCAGATTACAAATGTCTGTTTTTCTCATCAAAGCAGTGCATCAACATTCCATCACTGTTGTTTCCATGTCACTGAGATCATAATGTATTGAGATGTGTCTTTTACATGCAGTGTTTTGTATTATCCAGGTTTCTTTTTAACTAATAGAAGGATCTCATTTTGGGGGGGAAAAAAGCACTCTCATGGTGTTTTGGGGCATGCACTTAAGGCAAACAGTGCTCTGTTCATAAACATAGCATGCTTGGAGCTAAAATTACTTGATTACAGGAGCATGAATATCAGTACCATCTGCAAGTCGAAGATCGACCCCTTTCTTAGTAGTTTCAAATGGAAGGATTGACCAGGTGTGGTTAGTATGGGTAGCTGATATGATGCCCATCTGCCACCGTGTCCAGGTGGCAGGTTTTCCTAGACCTACCCCAACCCACCCTGCGGCGTGCACCTATGATGAGCGCTTATTCCATACTTTTTCTGACCATGCGCACCAGTGATTAGCATTTATATCACACTTTTTGGAACCCCATCTAAAAGATGGGGGTGGATGATGCATGTGGATGCAAGGCCCAATTTACTTCTTAAACCTGGTACACTCTGGGGAAGTACAGGCGAAGGTCTTGTACAAGGTTTGTGTTGGCTGGCAAAATTATTGAGGCAGTCAGATTGGTCTGCCCCTTGAGGTTGAATAATTCCCTTCAGCCCTTCTATGCTGTCGTGCATTTCCATTTAGGCTTCTGGATACATTGAGCGGTACATGGCCCTTATTTGCAGGTGGAATTGTGGGCTTGCATCTGTGCTGTTACTCACAGAGGAGTTTGGTGGTAAAACGAGACACTGCAAAAACGGTGACCACATTGGTGCAAGACACTACAGAGTCTACTATATTCACCTGCTGCACCGGGCATCTCAAAATGCGGGCTCAACTCAGCCTGGTAAGTTCTAGCAGATGCAGATGCAGCTGCTTCATGCTTCTCCCTGAGCTTGGCTTTCAGCATGCCATTTCTGTAAGATCCTCAATATCAGGGTAAGATGCTCCTGCTGAGACGCAGGTTTTGGCATGCTCTGTTTGTAAGTTAAGAGGCAAAACCATGCTAGGCAGCTTGACACTAGGTTCCAAGGCATCAAGCTTGAGAAGGGCTAGTAGCTAGCTCAGTTCCTTCTCAACTGCAGTTAGCAATCCTGCTCCAGCGCTGCACTTGTTTTTGATCTTACTCTTTCATCAAATATTTCATAGTTCTGAAATGGGCTATGAGTCCCATTGGAAGCTTGACTTGGGGTTTGCTTGCTGCTTCCTGCATGCAAGTCTCTCTCTCTCTCTCTCTCTCTCTCTCTCTCAAGCGATGAGCAATTAGTTTGCAGCTGTCAGGGTGTGTCCCAACCTCACTGCAGTGCCGCCTCAGTGCCGCCTTGTATTAGCCACATGGCTACCTGCTACCTGTTCATCAGCATATAAGTCCCATTGGAAGCTTGGCTCGGGGTTTGCTATTGCTGCAGCCTGCACACAAGTCCCAACCTCACTGCAGTGCCGCCCAGTGCCGCCTTGTATTAGCCACATGGATACCTGCTACCTTTTCATCGGCATATAAGTCCCATTGGAAGCTTTGCTCGGGGTTTGCTATTGCTGCAGCCTACTATGAGATCCGAGGGAGGTACCACTGCCTGTTCCGTGAAGGCTTTGGAACTTTTGCGTCGGATCATGGACTTTGACGACCAAAGGTGCTTAGGGCTCTTCATACTTGAACTTAGACGCCACAGAGTGCCTATTGAGGGACAGGAGGGCAGTGGGACCAGAGCCGCCTAGACAGAGAGCCCTCACAGATTTTTTCTGAGCTACCACGGTAACCCCACCAGCCTCTACTCCCCCATCTACAGGCCTACCTGGCAGACCACCCTCCAGAGGAGTCACCCTGGACAGAGCCATTGCCATCTGTAGAGCGAGACGCCCACGACCACGAGGATCGCGTCCACGACTCCCTCACCATCGGCAGATTTGAGCCATCATTGCTCGCCACCGGAGGAGTTTACCGTGACGATTCAGCGGTTCAGTTTTCAGCTCTTAGCTCTCTTAGGATGTTACTATTTTCATTCTTTCTTTCAGATTTGTTATGATGAGACATCATCATCATCAGTTGTACCTTGTTTTGGTCTCATGGGCCATTTCGGCCTTTAGGAGACGTTACTATATCTTTCTCTCTCTCTCTTTTTTTTTTTTTTTTTTTCGTGAAATGGTGTTTTATATTATATGTAAAATGTACATCAGCCACATGGCTCACACAAAACCTATGGCCCCAAACAAAACCCCCACAAAAGATCCTGTAAAGGATCATGACCATGCAAACCTGTACACTAATAAGAAAGCCTCCTAGCCAAATAAGCATCCCAGATAGAAGCATCAAAGATGAGCCAGCCGAGCCGCCGTAGACCATAAGGAAATAACATCTGCATCCAGTAGCTGAGCTGAGAGAAGAGAAGAAAACTGCCAAAGCAGCAAACCGCGGATACGTAGAATGTGCCCATGTATTCCAGACAAGGAATCAAAAATGAACCCATTCCGTGTAGTCCAAATATGCCAAAGTCTTGTCCATCTAAGGAAATGGAATATCACAAGGTGGCTGTCTGAAGTAATGACTTGAGGACAAATCCCAAATATCCACTGATGAGCCGAAACAGTAGACCTCTCTACTGCCTCCCAAACGCGAGAGACAAAAGACCAAATCTGACGGGCCACTGGACAACTCATGAACAGATGTATAACTGTTTCAGTGCATGTCGTGCAGAAGAAGCAAGAGGCCAGTGTAATTTTACGACGGCTCAGCTGATCCCATGTAGGTAACCCTCCCACCAACATCCTCCAAATGAAAACCTTACCTTGGTAAGGGAGTTTAGACTGCCAACCACTCATAAGAGTTTTCTGCCACCATGATTTAGACTTGTGCAATCCCCACACCTTATTGGCCTTGGCTGAAACCCAATCTTTCTCTGATACAAGCTTATGATAGACCTGGTTAGCTGAGAGTGATATCAAGTCACCAGATTTACATAGTGCCCAATCAAGCCAAGGCTGATCTGCAGATGGCCGAGGCAATGGAGTAAAATGTTGGGGTAAAGGCGTTATGCCCACCCTTATAGTGTGTACAAGCCCATAAGTTATAGTACATAGTACACTTAGTACTTTTAATGTACTAAGTGCACTATGTGTACTAGTGCAATATACATGTGTGATAGGGGAGTCACACACTCATGCTTCTCATGAGTTGACTTATCCCCACAACTCTCTCTCTCTCTCTCCCTTGCTTCTCTGTGTATGTCTCCCATGAATGAACTCTAACCCTAATTCAGGGTTTCTCCCCATCAACTGGTATCAGAGCCTGTAGGTGTTGACAAGGGGGGTTTTCTTTTCTTGCTTCCTTGCATGGCAGCCCTTCATAGCTCGGCTCTGCAGTCTATAGAATGCGTGCAGAAGTTGAATGTGAAGTGTGAGGCTGAGATAGTGAGGGTCACACTGGTCGCCTGCTGAAATTCCCCTTGGAGCGAGCTACGTGTAGCATTACACAAGGCAGCATAGCGAGCGAAAGCAGCAGCCGTAGGCTGGGCGTCAACATCAGTCAGGCGAAACGTGAGCAAAAGCGTCGACTTCAGTCGACTTCAGGCGTGTAGAAGGCGCCAGCGCTAAGTGAAGCGAAGGACGAGCTTTAACACAAGGCGTCGAGCGAAAAGGCGAGCGAGTAGCGAAGGCTGCTGCGAAAAGGATAAACCGTCAACTTCAGGCGTGTAGCGTCGGCTGGTGCTAAGCGAAGGCAGCGCTGGCCCTTCAGCGCTGAGCAGCAGACGCCAACGGGGCCCTTCGAGCAACATCGTAATGGCTGCTGCAGCCAGGCGCCTCCTGTAAGGCCACGCTCAGAGCATATAGCCAGCAAAGAGGTGTCTCAACAGCCTCGTGTCCTTTTCAGCAGGAGCATCAGCATCAACATCAGCAAGAAGTGCCCCGTGCCCCCTCCCCTCACCTGCACAGAGCCGAAATCGACTCCTGCAAACCTCAAATTCAGCCCGAAAATCAGAAAATCAGAGGTATTTTGCTTCAATTTTGGGAATTTCTCATCAATTCAATTAATTGAGCAGGTATAGGTGCCCAATTGCTCAATTTTTGAGCAAAATTGGCAAAATTGGGTGACATTGGTCACAATCAGGATAAATTTGCAGGAAATTGGTCAAATCAGGATCAATTTGCAGGAAATTGGATGTCGAAATTTGGGGCTTTTGATGTAATTGTGCAATTAAGCACTCATACATGCTGTATGATGTGAAAAATCGCACATTTGGGCAAAATCGCAGCAAATTGCAGCATATTGCAGTGCAAATCAAGGGGCTTTTGTGCCGATTGAGTTGATTTGCATGCAGGCAATCGCATTTGATGCTGTGGTTAATGTGCTGATGCCTTACAAGCACTCAATGTGCCTGTAAATCAAGGGGCTTTCATGTATTTGATGTATATGTGGCCAGGGGGAAGCATCGTGAACACTCTGGATGCCTTCAAGTGCGTCAATGTACCATGTATGATCAGGAATTGATCTCAAATCAAGGGGCTTTTCAAGTTTGTATGCTTGTTGAGCTTGGCAAAGCAGCAGGCAAAGAATTTATGCCTTGAATCCTCAAAAATCAGCTTGCAGTCAAGGGGCTTTTGCCCAATTTCTGTTCGGGACTGTTGTATGCAGTATACAGGACTGTAAAAGTCTGATTTTCACTCATTTGGACAGCCAGGAGAGCATTTATTGCTACTGTACCTGCTGGTACAGATTTGGTACAGATTTGTACATGTTTTGGCATGGCTGTACACTATTTTGAGTGATCAAAAGGTTCAAATTCAGCTGCTGAAATTGCCGGTACAGGTTTGGTACATCATTGGTGAGCACTTGGTACTGCTGTACAGTACTTTGGAAGGGCAAAAGAGCACATTTAAGGTGCTGTCCAAAATCTGCAGCAACCAGATTTTGGTGTTTTCATCACAAAAAGTGGGAGAAAAGTTGCATTCTTGCTTCCGCAGTGGGAGATAAAGCTTGGGAGAACATTTGTGAGCACTTTGTGTGCTCTGGGTGCAGTGTTTGCACATCTTGGGTGCAGTGTTTGCACATTTGCAGGGAGTCAGGCATTAAAGGTTGCATATTGCTATGGCAACCACAGGTGAGAGCTCTTCATTGCTTCACATCAAGAAGCTTGAAGGCTCGCAGAATTATGATATTTGGCAAACCCAGTGCTACAATGTGTTGCTCCAGAAAAAGCAGCACAAGCCTATCAAAGAAAGGGGTGTGATGCCCGCTTCTCTTACAGCTGAAGAGTGGGAAGATATGGATGAGCTGGCAAGATCTACTATCATGTTGTCTGTGTCAGACTCATTACTTTTCAGCATTCGTGAAGAGAAGACAGCTTGGGGAATGTGGCAGAGATTGCAGGACTTGTATGCCCAACAAAGTGCCTCAAGCAAAGTGTATTGGTTGAAGAAACTCATAGGTCTTCAGATGAAGGAAGGGGCTTCTATGACAGCCCATCTCAATGAGTTTAATGGTATTGTCAGCCAGGTTATAAATCAAAAGTTGGCAATGGACGATGAGTTCAAAGCCACTTTTTTGTTATGCACTTTGCCAGAGAGTTGGGACACATTCAGGACAGCCACTAGCAATTCGAATGCTATGCTGTCATATGCAGATGTTGAGGGTGCTCTTCTTCAAGAAGAGATGAACAGGAAGAACAACTCTGTTGGAAAGTCCAATGCAATGAATGCACGTGGGAGATCCCAGCAAAGGGGTAAAAGCCAAGAAAGGGGAAGGAGCAAGTCTCGCTCCAAAAAGGATTTGGAATGCCATTATTGTGGCAAGAAGGGACACATTAAAAAGCAATGCTACAAATGGAAAAATGATCAAAAGGAAAAGGGAAAAGGCAAAGACAAAGAGAAGGATGAAGCCAAAGATGTAAAGCCAAAGGGCAAAAGTGGAGTCAAGATCGAAGAAATCAATGTGTCACATGCAGGTGGCAGTGAGGATGAGGTCCTATTTACTTCTTCACTTGATGCCCATTCACTTCTTACAGGTGGTCATGGTATGCACTCATGGATCATTGATTCAGGTGCCTCCTTTCATGTCACAGGTTGCAGAGACTTGTTTGTCAGGTATACTGCTGGCAATGAAGGAGTTGTTTATTTGGGTGATAACCATGCATGCAAAATTCTTGGCAGAGGTGATGTGAGGCTTGTATTTTCAGATGGCTCACAGCTTATGCTCCATGATGTCAGGCATGTGCCTGAGATCAAGAAGAATCTGCTTTCTACTGGACAGCTTGATGATGCTGATTATGTTACCACATTTGGTAGTGGAAAGTGGAAGATTAGTAAGGGCTCACTGGTTGTTGCCAGAGGCTCTAAGGTGGACACTCTTTACTTTATGCATGCAGGTGTTTGTCACCATGCTAATGTAAATGCAACCGAGCTGCCGGAAATTTCTATGTGGCATAGCCGGTTGGGACACATGAGTGTCAAGGGAATGGAGCAATTGTCTCGTTTGGGTTACTTGCCTTCTCTAAAGTTTTCAAGTTTTCAGTTTTGTGAGCATTGTATATATGGTAGGCAACTACAGTGCCCCCACAAGAAAGCTCTTGGACAGAAAGATGCTCAGTTAGAGCTTGTGCATACAGATGTATGTGAGATGCCTCAGCTTTCTTTGGGAGGGGCAAAGTACTTTGTGTCTTTTATTGATGATGCCACACGCAAAGTGTGGGTCTATCCTCTTCGTTTGAAGAGTGATACATTCTCAGTGTTTCAGAAGTTTGTTGCTCATGTTGAGAATCAAATTGGCAAAACACTGAAGGCTTTGCGTTCCGACAATGGTGGAGAGTATACGTCCAAACAGTTTCAGGACTTTTGTGATGCTAAAGGCATCAAGAGGGAGCTCTCTACTCCTTATGATCCTCCACAAAACGGGACAGCAGAGAGGATGAACAGGACCATACAGGAGAAGGTCCGTTCTATGTTGTCACATGCTGCATTACCTCATGGTTTTTGGGCTGAAGCTGTTATGACAGCCGTTCACCTTATAAACAGGTCACCTAACACGAGGCTTAGTGGGAAAGTGCCAGAAGAAGTATGGACAGGGAAGCCTCCGTCATACAAGCACTTGAGAGTGTTTGGTTGCGTTGCGTACGTGCACATACGCAGGGAAATGCGCACCAAACTTGATCCTAAGTCTCACAAATGCATATTCCTAGGATATGGTGACAGAGGTGAAATGGGGTATAGACTTTGGGATCCCATGAATAAAAAGATCATACGCAGCAATGATGTCATTTTTGATGAAACATGCATGTATAAGGAGCCTGCAAGGCAACAGGAGCCTGGCAGAGTCATCTTTGATGATGATGGACATCATGGACAACAACAAAGGGCTATAAATCAGCCATTACAGCAGGAAAACCAGCCCTTAAATGGTGCTGAAAATGGTCCAAATGGACAGCCAGATATGGCAGAAGATATCCCTATGGATATACCACAGTTAGAGGAGATACCGGGCATGATTTTTCAGCCTTATGGCATGGAACAGGAGCCACCAATGGGTGATATGCAGGCTGGACAGCAACCTGCAAATGATGGTCATTGGGTACGGAGGTCCACTAGACCCTCCAGAGTCCCTGACAGGTTTGTTCCAGGGGTTGACTACTTGATGCTCACTGACTGTGGGGAGCCCTCATGTTATAAAGAGGCTTTACAGAGGGCAGACAAAGCTCTATGGGAGCGTGCCATGAAGTCAGAGATGGATTCTCTGCACAAAAATGGAACTTGGAAGTTGGTGCATTTACCTGCAGGCAAGAAGGTTTTGCCATGCAAGTGGGTATACAGGCTCAAAGTTGCATCAGATGCTAAGCCAAGATACAAAGCCAGGTTAGTGGCTAAGGGCTTCAAGCAGGAATATGGTGTGGACTTTGAGGAGATCTTCTCTCCAGTGGTCAAAATGACCACACTTAGAGCTGTGTTGGCTTTGGTTGCGCATGATGATCTGGACTTGATTCAGATGGATGTGAAGACTGCTTTTCTTCACGGTGATCTCCATGAGGAGATATATATGCAGCAGCCAGAGGGTTATGCAGAGAGTGGAAAGGAGAAGCTTGTATGCAAGCTGAAAAAGAGTCTTTATGGGCTCAAACAGGCACCAAGAGAATGGTATCATAAATTTGATACATTCATGAAATCTCAGAAATTCAGGAGAAGTGACATAGATCACTGCTTGTACACCAAGAAAGCTTTGGATGGCAGTCTCTTGATTCTCATTTTGTATGTTGATGATATGTTGATTGCCGGGAAATCTCGTAAAGAGATGGATGCCTTGAAGCAGAGGCTGCATCAAACCTTTGATATGAAGGATTTGGGTGATGCAAATCACATCTTGGGTATGCGGATACTTCGGGACAGAAATCAGCATGTGTTGTATTTGTCTCAGAAGGAATACATTGGCAAAGTCTTGCAGAGGTTCAATATGGACGGGGGGAAGAAAGCTAGTACTCCTTTGCCTCCATATGTGAAACTCAGTGCTATGGACAGCCCACAGTCGGATAGAGACAGGGCTGATATGGCCAAGATTCCGTATGCTTCAGCTTGTGGCAGTCTCATGTATGCCATGGTTGCTACTAGGCCGGACATTGCATTTGCAGTGGGAGTGGTTTCTAGATACATGGCCAACCCTGGCAAGAAGCATTGGGAAGCAGTGAAAGGTGTCATGAGATACCTGAAGGGCACACAGGATTTGTGCATTTGCTTTGGCAAACAGGATGCATTAGTGCATGGTTACACGGATTCGGATTATGCCGGTCATCCAGATAACCGGAAGTCTACTACCGGTTATGTATTTACATTCACAGGAGGTGCTGTGTCATGGATATCCAGGATGCAGAAGTGCACTGCCTTATCTACTACAGAGGCCGAGTATATTGCAGCCACAGAGGCTTGCAAGGAGGCATTATGGCTATCTCGGTTAGTGGTTGATTTGGGCTATACAGGGGATATTCCATTGTTGCATTGTGACAGTCAGAGTGCCATTCAGTTGGCAAAGAACCCTGTTTTTCATGCAAAGACGAAGCATGTGGATGTGAAGTATCACTTCATCAGAGAGGTGATAGAGAACAAGCAAATTCAGCTTGTTAAAATTCATACGGATGACAACCCGGCTGATCTGTTGACGAAGAGTTTGCCTCCGGAGCGGTTTGCTCATTGCAGACACTTGATGGGCATTGGATGAGGCCATTTTCAGCCTTGATATGGCCTTGTATATTATCATGTACATGCTGATTTTTTCTTTTCCTTTACTTAAGGGCACTTTGCCTTTAAGTGGGAGGTTGTTGGGGTAAAGGCGTTATGCCCACCCTTATAGTGTGTACAAGCCCATAAGTTATAGTACATAGTACACTTAGTACTTTTAATGTACTAAGTGCACTATGTGTACTAGTGCAATATACATGTGTGATAGGGGAGTCACACACTCATGCTTCTCATGAGTTGACTTATCCCCACAACTCTCTCTCTCTCTCTCCCTTGCTTCTCTGTGTATGTCTCCCATGAATGAACTCTAACCCTAATTCAGGGTTTCTCCCCATCATAAAAGGCTCAACTGCATGCATGATGTCAGCCCATAGTGGCTGAAATGTCCGAGGAACCCTAAAGCGCTGCCGAATACGACGAAATGAATATGGCCTGTCACGACCAAGTATCACAGCATCTCGGATTCTAACCAAGCCTAGCCTGACCATGCGGTTGAGTCGTATGCGTGAAGCATCTCTGTCTGGCCAAACAATGACACGCGACTCCACAAATGTTTCGAACTGCAAAGAGTTCAAAAGTAGTCTTTCATGACCAGGATCCCACCGAGCCAACAGTAGAACTTCATGCCAAGAAAGGAGAATATGCGATAAAATGTGTGATGAGCGAATACGGACAGGATGAGCCGCATTCACAATGTCCCACCATGAAGCCTGCACACGTGTCTGCCCATGTGACAATCCCTCCAACTCAATCAAGTCACGAGCCATGAAAACCCAAGGCTGCTCTTGCAAACACATATCCTGAAAAAGCGCCCACCTACGCGCCACCATATGCAAGCGGACATCCAGTAAAGCAGCCCCACCCATTCTTTTGGGCGTCGTAATGTGATTCCAAGCTATCCATGTTTGACCCATAATATTTCCTTGCCTCTTCCACAGCATAAACCGAATGGGAGCAACCAAACGGATGAGAGATTTGTGCGTCCAAGGTAGCAAAGGTAAAAAATAGGAAATCATGCTAAGCATAATAACCTGAGCTACCTTAACCCTCACATGCATAGGCCACCCTTGAGCTTTCCAATACACAAATTTATCTGAGATCCGAGCAGAAATCCAAGCAAGAAGCGCTTGGGGGTCCACATCCACACCCACCGGATATCCAAGATGACGAACAATGTCTCCTGTATGCACCACACGGCCTTGCCACCCTATGCCTCAAGATCAAATTCCGTGCATACAATGAGGGCTGATTTTGATGAATTTATTTTCAGCCCAGAAGCCAATGCAAAATTATTCCAAGCTTCCATTGCTCGATCTATATTGGCCTTTTCGGCCCTGAGAAACATAAAAGTATCATCCGCAAGGGCTTGAGCAACCAATTGCTTGCCATGAGGGAGATGCAAACCAACCACTTCACCATGCGATGCCATAGCATCTAAGCGAGATAACATAGGATGAGTGGCAATGGCAAAGAAAAGAGGGCTAAGAGGACAGCCCTGCCGGAGAGAACGGGTGAGAGAAATACCATCCGAAAGTCCTCCATTGAGCATAATCCGCGTGATAGAGCCAGAGCCAAGTAAATGCACCAAATTAGCCATTTTGGGACCAAAGCCCATGGCTGTCATTAACTGAGAAAGCAAAGACTAGCTGACATGATCAAAAGCTTTTTCAAGATCCAGCTGCACCATCGCACAAATCCATATTGATACGGATGAACAAGAGTAGGAAGCACCTTCTGCAAGCGATTGGCAAAAATCTTTGTAAAGATTTTATACATAATACCCATAAGTGAGATCGGGCGCCATTGAGCCAAAGAAGTAGGCGAAGGGACTTTGGGCAACAAACGAAGTATGCCCAACTTCCAATTGGCAGGCATATATCCCTCATCCCAAACCCTTTGACAAATAAGCGTCAAAGGCTCTGCAAGCTGATCAGCATATTTTCAGAAAAACTCATTTGTCAAACCATCCCAACCAGGGCTCTTTCCCATGGGAAGTTTGGAGAGAACAACTTCCACTTCCCCTTGAGTAACAGGAGCATCAAGCTGAACCGCCACATCAGGGTCAACTTGATATCGTACTTCAGCAAACAATGACTCCCTTGCAGCCAGGACAGCCGGTGAGACATCCTCTCGAGGGGCAAGCAAATCTTCATAAAACCTGATGCAATGCTGAATAACCTCAGAAGGTTGAGTAACAAGGTTGCCTTTGGCATCCATCAGCCTAACAATATTCTCACGCATATGTTTTTGATGCAACTTATCATAGAAGCGATGAGATTGACAGTTAGCATCCCACAAAGCATCAAGACGTGCAAGTAGTTTAAAGCGAACATATTGTGCTTCCTGCACCCTAGATAGCTCCTTTTTCAGCCATTCTATGGCATCCGCAACTTCAGCATCCATAGAGTCAGTAAACATGAACGCCTGCAAGCCCTTTAAAAGCGACTCAAGGAGGGCCACATGCTGTTTTTGTATAGAGGCATTAGCAAGACCATAATGACGTGCTAATTTCCGAGTGTTGATAAGGAACACTGGCCAAGCATGATAATCAGCCATGGAGACTCTTGTGGAGAAATGTCGTATCAACTGACGCATATAAACATCAAAAACTTCATGCTTCAAAAAAGTGTGATTTAAGCGCAAAGGCAAGCGTCCCAACAAGCCTTTATATGCATCCACAGGATGATAGACCATTTCAAACACAAGCGGCCAATGATCTGTTGCTGATCAACCATCATAGTAAGAACCTCTGGCAAAAAGAGATCTTGATGTAAAATATACATCCTATCCAATCTAGCATAAGTGCCCCGAAACTGTTGTGAGGCATAAGTGTAACCCCTTTCATCTGAATGCAACCAAGACCACATGTCTTGTTTTAGCGACCTTGCTGCAAAAGCTTCCCACGCCTTTCTCTCCGGGCCATCCATTACAGAATGAGGCGACGTGGCTTGCTCCCTGGAGACACACATATTAAAGTCCCCCATCACAAAGCCAGGATGAGAGATTGAAAGAGCACACAAGTCATTCCACAGCAAACGGCGTGCACGAGCATTATTTGGAGCATACACCCCTAACAACCATAAAGGCGCATCATCCCAAACAATCTGTATCACTAGAAATCTTCCATGAACATCTTGAATCACAAGAGAAGGCTGAAACTGCGAACGAACAGCAAACATAACACCTGACTGCGAAGCAGGATGTCCGCTATAGAAAACATGAAATCCCTTATATACATAGGCTTTGCCAGCCAACTTATGCTGCTTATGTTCAACTGCACACAAAACATCCCAACCATGACAAAAAGTTGTACGCCAAAGCCTGAACTGCTTTTGGCGCGAAGAAATACCCTTTACATTCCATTGTACAATTTTCATAAGCCTTCCCAGAAAAGGAATCAACAAGGCCGTGTACTAGGCCCAGG
Organism: Cibotium barometz; assembly: GCF_041138505.1. Taxonomy (NCBI): domain Eukaryota; kingdom Viridiplantae; phylum Streptophyta; class Polypodiopsida; order Cyatheales; family Cibotiaceae; genus Cibotium; species Cibotium barometz. The sequence goes on along the minus strand of NC_141111.1, from coordinate 11,498,787 downwards.
ACAATCTGCCAAATCACGAACCTTTTGAAGCATTGCATTTTTAGACATGGTATTTGTGATCTCAGATTGCCCTTGGAGTTCCCGAGCACGTGTCAAAGGGTAATGACCATCCCATGGCGAGATGACCTCACCCTTCGAACCAAACACAAGAGGCAATTGTTGTTGTGCTTCTTTTGTTAGGCGATTTCTAATAGGATAGCGTTCTACTCTATCCACTCCAAGAGGCCCTGTACCCTGAGAAAGTTGGCCTCCCGGCCTCTCAATCCTGGTCTGTTGCTGGGCACCTGAACCCAAAGGGCGACGAGCATATGTATGTAAGGGCCCCTGATGAGCACGCAAAGGCCCCCGCCAAACAGCATCTGAGAAATCCCCCCGCGGGGCAACAAATCGTGTCTTTTTACCACGTACTTCCACCCATGGCTGCTCAACCTCATTCTGAACATCCACATGTACATCCATGTGTTGGGCATCATGTGAAGGAGCATCATGCTCATCTTCCACGGGCAACTGCCCATCAAGGATATCCTTTGTAGCAGCAACTTGTTCTTTCTTAGGACATTCGGAGACAAAGTGGCCCATCTCACCACATTTGAAACAGTGGCCAGCAAATGTATCCCACCTCAATTCATACATTAAAGGTTGCAGCCCAGCCATATTGACACGCAAATGTGTCGGCCTAGGTCTCCCAGTATTCCACAACATGCATAGACGATTTCGGTTTCTAGATGTCATTCGAGGCACCACCAAGACATCACCGATACCTCGCATGAGACTTGGTAAAACACGCCAAAACATTGGTGGGAATTGTTTCACTTCAACCCAAACTGGGCAAGCCTGGCGCAACATATCTTGGTACTCTGCCATAGGCTTCCACGGAACCACATGAACCAACTGCCCATCCAAAAAAAGTGGCACCTGCTCCAAGACTGCCCTACGGGCTTCCGAAGTGCGAAAAAGTATTTCATAAAAGCCTCTCGGACCATCGTAAATCTCCTCAAGTGCCTCAGGCGACACCAAGCGGCCCAGCCATGCTCTAAGACGAGGCAACAATGGAATACGCCCAGTAAAGAAAAAGATAGCAGCACGATCATGAAAATCTGCTAGCTGTTGTAGCAACAAAGGAGTCTCCATGCATACATCAGCCACACCACTATTATCCACTGCAGCCATTTGCACGCTATTTGCCTTCACATATTCTTGCAGAAGCTCACCAGTGAACTACAGCAAACGTGCAAACTCCGGAGAAGGTGCCTGAGAACTTTCCTCTGCATTCTCTCCAACATTCACCGGAGTATAGCTTACATCAACATCAAGCCTTTGACGTTTTTGTTGCTCTGAGGCATCTGAAGCATAACCCACATCCTTCTCGATCATCTCCTCAATAAGATCCATGTTAAGGCTATTGGCAGCCATGTCGCCAACAACAGGCAGCCGGATCATCCAAATCCATGTACAAAAGCAAAGAAAACTCGTTCTCTCAAACCCAAATTCAGCACCTGCTACAGTGCTGGCTGGAAACTCTTCTGTACCTGCAGTACCTGCTGAAACCGTACTGTACCTGCAGTACTGGCTGGAAACTCTTCTGTACCACCTGCTGAAACCCTACTGTACCTGCAAGTCACCTGCTAGAAACCCTACTGTACCTACAGTACCGGCAGCTGGAAACTCTTCTGTACCTGCAGTACTTGCGGAAACTATTGTACCTCGAGGAACCCCTCCTGTACTGCAGCACCTGCTGGAAACCCTACTGAACCTGCAGTACTTGCTAGAAACCCTAGTGTACCTGCTGTATTTACAGTAATACCTCTTGTTGCAAGCAGCTCCACTGATAACGAAAGGCGGTATGTTGTCTTCTCTGCAAGGATGTCGATCACACAAAGGGCAAGCGTATCTCTGCTGAACGGCCTGTTGATGGCGACTATCTGCTGGGGGTGACGACTGCCTGCTGATGGCGACTATCCGCCTCTACCCATCTCTCTCTCTCTCTCTCTCACACACACACACACACACACACACACACACACACACACGCACGCCCTGAGGTAGGGCAGAAGCAGAAGCTCGACTATGAACAAGAACTGGCGAGCACGACCAGCAAGAGGGAAGGACCAACAGTAGGGCGGAGGCGGCGGGGCAACAGCAGAACTCCCCTCTTCTCTCTCTCTCTCTCTCTCTCTCTCTCTCTCTCTCTCTCTTTATGTTGATTGTTCTTGCATCAAGTGTGCCTATGTAGTGCTTAGGGCGAAAAGAAGACTACCCAGAGCTTTCGCATGTGACACCTTGGTAGATATTCTTTCTCTCTCTCTCTCTCTCTCTCTCTCTCTCTCTCAAGCGACAAGCAATTAGTTTGCAGCTGCCAGGGTGTGTCCCAACCTCACTGTAGTGCCACCTTGTATTAGCGACATGGCTACATGGATCAATATTTCCATGGAGCTATTGAATTACTCTTTGGTCTCCTAGACCCTTTGGCTCTTTTGAAAAATGTTAATCTGTGTGTGTGTGGGCGCGTGCGCACGTGCAGCTATGCCCATTACTTGAACCCTAGCAGCCTTCCCCTTCGCGTTCCCCCTCTCCTGCAGGGGTCCTCCTGGCTTGCATGGTCCCCATCTGTCCTTCAGTCCGTATGCTTACCTCCTGGCTCATGCACGCATCAGTCATTTGCCTCCTGTGTGCAGCTGTGGCTATCTAGCTCTGTGACCTGTGTGCGCCCAACTGCGCCAGCCCGGTGGGCCTTGTGCACCCACTTGCTTTGCCCGCTGCCTTTTTAAACTCTACTGAGCCATGCTGCTGTGCTGCTGCTGCCGCGTCAACTGCACATAGCTCTGTGCTGCCTCCTGTCAATTGTGCCTATACACAGGCACCCAAGACTGACCACGGCAGAGCATCCTCTTGCTTTTGCTTGCCTGCGGACCTGCTTGCCTTGCTGTGACAAGCAGAAAACAGAAATTAGAGAATTAACACATGACAACTCCTCCCCCCCCCCCAAAAAAAAAAAGAAAAAAGAAAAAAGAAAAAAAGGCAAACAACAAAATGATGAGGTTTAATAAGTGGAATGGGAACCTTGGCAAATTAATGGACACCCTTAGTGACCTGTACACCTACATTGCAAACATAGAAAAACCAGGAGTTGTGACATTTATGGGGGATGCCCTAGCAATGAAAGATATCATTTCAATGCAAGAAGAGCATCATGATGAACAAATCGAAAAGCATGCAGATCGCACATGAGGCAGAGATGGAAACCTTGAAGGTACAATTCGTCAAAGAGCTTGCAGACCTGAATACCACATAGAGGACATGAGGTGTTCCTTCAATACCAAAGAAGAATCTTGCAAAATAGCATTGGGCACCGAGCTAGAGCAACTCAAAAAAGTAGACGACGCACTTCATGAGGCTCTTTAGGCAGCAAAATCAGAACTCACAGATACACTTAATCTCGCAGGGTTGAAGCAACCAAGTTGGAAATATAGGAAGCTAATGCTGGATTGAAGAGGGAGGTTGAAGCCACTTCCAAGTGGGTTGAAGTGGCGAAGCATCAGAAACACACTTATATTAGCGCAAGCAAGAGCATGGTTCTACACTTGATGAGGACGAGATGATTTCCATGCTGATTTAGTTGTGCTTTCAAAGATGGCCCAGGACAAGCAATGGCACTTTCTCACTACTCTGGTCACATTAACAAATCTTTTAAACAGGTGACAACTTAACATACCATTCACTTGACACACACTAGGGCTGGAGAATGGGTTGACCCCCCTTAGGAATTCTTTATTCCAAAAACAGTGTTTTACAAATACAAGAATGAGGGTGCCAAGCACCAGATTATGAAAGCATATCAAACAATGGTTCCATGCCCTAGCCCGGGGCCAAGGCAAGAACCATCCACCGCCCAAGTCCAAGACAAGGGGAGAACTCCAGGCTTGTCTTCTACTCATCGAAGCCTCTTGGTAGGAATAGAGAAACCACTGCCAGGGTGTCAAATCCCCGAAGGATCTCCTCGTAGAACGCTCCTGGTACAAGACTCAAAACCTGCAAACCAACCAAACAAACATGACGGGGGTGCATGCCTGACTCACTTCCCAACCTTGACAGCTGTGGGCAAGCCCACAAGTCTTGGCTGTCCCCACCGAGCCACGAGCTGAGCTAACTAAATGGACGTACCAACCAATCTCTACCTCGTGACGCCCCATACTGCCACGAAGCTACCCTTGTGGGCTTCGAGACTGTTGCCGGCCTCGGCTGCAGTCTACACTAGATCCAGGCTCCTGACCATAGAGCTCTTACGAAGACACGCGAGACTCTATATGACTAATGACCAACCTTGGCCACCCTTTTATAGGCTCTTGGCCGGTCATCGGGCGTCCACACTTAGGCGCCCGCCTGTCCATACTTGGGTGCCCGCCCGTTAGTCTATCCCTAACTCAGCTCGCCAATCAGCCTGCCTAGCTCTAAGCTTCCCCAACCTCGAAGCTAGTCTTGTGTGCGTGTAGCACACTGTAGATACACACTATGCACATGACATACTCCCCTTCCTCTAAGAGCTCACTAAAAAGCCAGGGTAATCTCTCTGAAGAGTAGTCAGTGTCTGCCATGTAGCGTCCTCCTCAACACGATTCTTCCACTTGATCTTGTATTCCGTGATAAGCGTATTACGCAATCTTCTTTCACGAAATCCAAGAATCTTTTCAAGTTCGTGTGGATTAAATGTCATGTCCTCGACATCTATGATTTCTTGAGGAGTAACTAACTGGTCTGTTCCACCCAGCACTTCCTTAAGTCTACTGACATGAAATACAGGATGAACTTTCACATGAGAAGGCAAATCCAATTCATATGCAACTGAACCAATCCGTCGTGTAATACGAAATGGTCCACAGTATCTAGGGGATAATTTCGGAGATCGACCTGTTCGTAAAGTCTCAGAATCTTTCGAAACTCGCAAATACACCATCGTTCCTTCAGAGAACTCTCTGGGTGAACGATGTCTATTAGAATAAAATCTGTCTCGGTCTTGAGCACTTCTAATAGATTCCTTCGCAACTTGTAACATTTCTTGCATATCTTGCAAAAAATTACGAGTTGCATCATGCTGAAGTCCTGAGAATCCCACTAACAGGTGATCTAGGTTGAAAACCATACATAAGCATGAAAGGACTAAAACCTGTACTCGTATGCATAGTACTGTTATATGCAAATTCTAACATAGGAAGATAATCCTCCCATGAACTCTGTCTTTTGGATACATATGCTTGAAGCATATCCTCCAAAATTTGATTCACTCTTTCAGTCTGGCCATCGGATTGAGTTTGATCTGAGAAACTCAGATTCAAAGTTGTTTCCAACTTCTCAAAAACAAGTTTCCAAAAATCACTCGTAAACTTAGAGTCCCTATTACTGACTATGTCCTGCGGCGGTAACCCATACAGTCTAAACGATTGCTTGATAAACTGCCTTGCTAATTGCGTAGCTGTAATGGTCTTGCAGGTCAGTAAAATCTAGCCATTTTTGTCAAGCGATCTACCACAACCCAAATAGAATCCTGGCCTTGATGTGTTCTTGGCAATCCGGTAATAAAATCCATGGAAATACTTTCTCATTTATTACGTGGGATTTGCAAAGGATGCAACAACCCAGCCTGTCTAAAGCGTTCAGCTTTATTTGCTTGACAAACTTGACACTTGAGAACATAATCTTCTACATACCCTTTCATCTTAGGCCAATAAAAAGTGTGTTTTACTAACGATAATGTCTTGTGTATCCCAGGGTGTCCAGCAGAAGGGGCGTCGTGACACTCCTTAAGAATCTTGGACCTAATGTCCGGAATCTGTGGTACACAAATTTTGTCATTATGGAATAGTAAACCATTCCGAATCATCCACTAGCCTCCTGCAGTCTGAATGGTAGGCTGCTCAGTCATCGAATCTTGGTCAGTCAATGAGCTCCCGTCCTGGATCTTCTGCCAAAATGGACTAAAATAACTATCAGTCCTGCAAAGCCCTCTCAATGACTGAAATAAGTTAGTAGAAATCTTGGTGAACGACAAAGTATTCACCTCTCTAATTCGACTAAGCACATCCGCAACACTATTCATGGACCCTTTTCTATAATGAATCTCAAAATCAAAATCTTGCATTAATTCAGCCCATCGAGCTTTCCTTCCTCTCAAATCATCCGCATCACACACATACTTGATTGACTGATGATTAGTCAATACCACAAACTTGGAGCCATATAAATAATGTCTCCAAACCTTGAGAGCATGAATCACAGCATAAAGCTCCTTCTCAAGGGTTGGCCAACGAGATTGAGTGTCGTCTAGCTTTTCACTTTCAAAAGCAACAAGTCTACTATCTTGAAATAGAGCAGCCCCGATGGCATAGTCACTGGCATCAGTTTCAAGAACATAAGGCCGACTAGGATCAGGTAATGCTAAGATAGGTGCTTCCTTGACTTTATCTTTCAAAAGTCTGAAGGCCATATCCAGATCGTTATTCCAAGTGATAGGCTGATTTGACTTACGTCCACGACCTTTCAACAAGTCGGTCATCGGTAGTGTGAGCTGAGAGTACTCCCGCACAGATTTCCAAAGAAAAATAACAAAACTGAGAAAAGAACGAAGTTGTTTCACTGTTCGCGGTATAGGCTAGGCCAGAACCTTCTGAACTCGGTCATAGTCAATGCTCAATCCATCTCTAGTGATTTTGTGTCCCAAGTAAATGATGTCTGTCATGAAAAACTCACATTTACTTAATTTAGCATATAGTCGATTCTGTCTTAAAATAGTTAAGACAATCGTGAGGTGTCTAACGTGATCCTCAAGAGTACGACTATATATCATCCAGGAACACAGCCACAAATTTTCCCAAATGTTCACGAAAAAGATCGTTCATCATTTGCTGGAAAGTGGCTGGAGCATTGGTTAACCCAAAAGGTAATACGAGAAACTCGTAATGGCCATACCTAGTCCGAAAGGCGGTTCTTTCGACATGCCTTTCATGAATACGTATCTGGTGATAGCTAGTACGAAAATCTATCTTCGTGAATTATTTCTCTCCTGCTAACCGGTCAATCAAGTCATCTGATCTAGGGAGAGGATAACGGTTCTTAATTGTCAGCTTTGTTCAATCTCTTGTAATCTATACACATTCTCCAAGTGTTGTCCTTCTTTCTCCTAAGCAACACAGGTGCCCCCAAGGTGATTTACTTGGACGGATCTGGCCCATCCTCAAATAATCTTCGAGTTGTTTAGCCAACTCATCTTCCTCAACTTGGCTCATCTTGTAAGGTGGAATACTAACAGGGTGAGCACTAGGGATCAGGTCAATACGATGATCTACTGCCCTTTCAGGTGGTAAGCTCGATGGCAGTTCCTTAGGAAATACATCTTGAAACGAATCAAGTATCTTCTGTAATTCTTTGCTTTCAAATACACTTAATTCATTGACATCCATAGAAGGTATGAGAAATGAAGAAAGTGGAATCAATGCACAATGGAAAGCAGTATACAAAGAAGGATCCATTATATTACCAAAATCAACTGTATTTACAAGAAGTCCCTGAGAGAGATGTATACAATCACCTAAGATACTATACTGGGTGTTCCTATGTTCAAAAGAAAAAATATGACTAGACCAATCTATCTGGACTTGAAGAGTCTTAAACCACTCAATCCCTAATAACAAGTCTACATGTTTTAGGTGCATAATATAGCATTCCAGAGTATCTTTGTAGTCCTGAATCCGGATCGGTAGCATCTCCACCTTTTGATCCCATACTTGCCGCAAGTAGGCGTACCTCAGAGGTATGATCGCTGGGTGTTGTGTCAAGACCCAATTTTTGCATAATTTTGTAATTAACAAAGTTGTGTGAGCTGCCAGGGTCTAGAAGAATGTGGATTCTATGGCCATTCACTTCTCCATAAACCCGAAGAAGATCATGCAAGCCAAAAACTTTAGAGTTGAACAGACAATCAGAACATGTACTAGGGCGAGAAAGTACAGTAACTGACGTACCTGTCAAAGACAACTGGTTAGCTGCTTTTGGCTTGGGTCCTGCGTTGGCCTTTGCACCCTTTTGCTTTGGGCACTCGTTACGCATGTGTCCTTTTTCTTCGCAGATGAAACAACGTCCCCTTCTTGAGCTTCAAAGCCTTAAGGAGACGTTTCTTCTTCACTGGTGTCGAAGGTTGGTCCGAAGACTTTCCTTCAGTCGTGCTAGCCATTGGTGCGGAGAACTTTCTTTTGTGCTTGTTCCCCTGCTCGGTAACGGGTTTGGACTTGGAAGAGACCATTGTATCATCATAGATACGAGCGGAATGAATGGCTTCGTCCAAAGTTTTGCATTTGTTGTTTTTAACATGTAAACGGTATGAGTTGGGTAAACCGGCTACGAAAAAACCCAAAAGAGTTGTGGGATCCATCTTCGTAGCTTTCATCTGCAAGTCTCTAAATTTCTGGAGATAGACCTCATAAGTGAGGTTCTGCGAGGTCATGGTCAAAGTAGTAAACTAGGCAACAACATCATAGTCATCCTCTTTCTTGAGGAATTCTTTCTTGAAGACGTCTTCGAAGTGTGCCAAAGTCGTCGGTTTACGGTTGAGTTCCTTCCACCAAAGCAAAGCTTTACCTGAGAAGAAACTTGCTGCTAATTGGATCTTTTTCCCATCGTCATATGGATGGAACTGAAAATGGACTTGCCACTTATGTAGCCAAGTGTCCACTATCTCCTTGGTACGCTGCTTTTGCTCGTCCCCCGAACTGTTCCGGAGTAATATTGGGGCCTAAAGCAGATGCCAAGGTATCCATACCCGAAAGAGTAGATAGGATAGTGGTCAACAAAGAGATGGAGTTCTGTAAAGCCTGCATCTGCGCGGCGATTTGTGCTTGACATTCCGAGGAAGAAGCTTCGAGAGTAACTTTAAATTCTTGGAAATCTGATTTTGACACATAATCGTCGAAAAGATCGGCATTGGTGTCTTCCGTAGCCGGCAGGTCTTCACGTTCGATAAAGGACTCCAACTCAGGTTCTTGGGTCGACATCTTGAAGAGGGCAAGGTGAGAGAAAAGGTTGATTTTGCACAAATAAGAGTGTTGCGTGGCATGGATTTTTTTATATAAAAAAACGAAAGCTAAAAAAAACTCCACCCGACGCTATCGTTTGCTTTTCGCTAATTTCTGCAGCACCTTAGCACCGCCTACCTGCCACCCGTCGACTGCCCACATGTGCCGCCTGCAGCGTTTCTGCACACGACTGGTACCCGTCGACTGCCCGCGTGCACCTACGATTGCCAACCTAGCGCTGCCGCCTGCGCACATATCTTGCGCCCGATTGCCTGCGTGCGTGTACTTGTGCGTATACCTGGCCGCCTGCACATCACATGGGCGCCTGTGCCAGCCTGCGCGCCTGGCTGCACATACAACCTGATTGCTTGCATACGGCCTACTTGCGCTTGTCCACCGGACTGCACAAGGCTAGTCACCTGCCTAGGCACAGTTTTCGTGTGGCTTTTTCCTATGCGCATAAGGTTGCGCTACTTCTCTCTCTCTCTCTCTCTCTCTCTTACAAACAATAGCCGACTGGCTTTTTCGTTTTCTCTCTCTCGTAACTGTTCATACAGTTACAAAACACATCTTTCCTCTTCTTTGCAAAGCAAACAACCCAAGCTAGACCACAATCTTCTTCACGGCCGGGTACGATAAAAAAGCAACAAACTGAATCTGAAAAAGCAGCAGTATGCACAGAAAAAACAGCAAGCTTCTCGAACTCATACCTTTTCTTCGACCTCTTTTCCTCTACCTACCGACTTGCTCGTTCACGAGGCATGCTCTGATACCACTGTCAAATCCCCGAAGGATCTCCTCGTAGAACGCTCCTAGTACAAGACTCGAAACCTGCAAACAAACCAAACAAACATGACGGGGGTGGAGGCCTGACTCACCTCCCAACCTTGACAGCCGTGGGCAAGCCCACAAGTCTTGGCTGTCCCCACCGAGCCTCGAGCTGAGCTAACTAGATGGACGTACTGACCAATCTCTACCTCGTGATGTCCCATACAACCACGAAGCTACCCTTGTGGGCCTCGAAAATGCTGCCGGCCTCGGCTGCATGAAGCAGGTGCACGTCTGCACTAGATCCAGGCTCCTGACCATAGAGCTCTCACAAAGACATGCGAGACTCTATATGACTAATGACTAACCTTGGCCACCCTTTTATAGGCTCTTGGCCGGTCATCGGGCGTCCACACTTGGGCGCCCGCCCGTCCATACTTGGGTGCCCGCCCGTTAGTCTATCCCTAACTCAGCTCGCCAATCAGCCTGCCTAGCTCTAAGCTTCCCCAACCTCGAAGCTAGTCTTGTGTGCATGTAGCACACGGTAGATACACACTGTGCACATGACAAAGGGAGATGCCACTTAGCAAGAGTAGAGGTACCATTGCCTAACTCCAAGACAAGGGAAGAATTCCAACGCTTTGACATACCATGTCCTTTGACTCTTAAACACCGAGAAACCTTCAAGTATGTAGATCTTCCTGCCATGAGATAGCAGGTACCTTGTTCCCGCAGCAAGAAATTCCAAATGGGCACCAAGAGTTTCCAAAACACCTTCAATGTAATGATTCAGCCCATGAGTAAGGCTCTCAGCTTATGACCAGCAAACAACACCTCCCAATGAATGCGAGGAACACCTTTAGCACTGCCTGTAGCAACCTTGGGAATAGCGTTTTCTGCACCAATGAAGAAATGAGCACTAAAACAAGGGGAAATACTCATACCCAGCTGATATGCACCCCAATGACGACCAATAGCAACAATCAATTTTATTCAAGTTAGTTTGCAGGTTTTTGTGCAACAGAAACACTCAAAAACTGTTTTTAAGGGGTTTGAGACATCATTTTAGGGTTCCTGACAAGTTGTAGATGCCCATACAGTACGGATCCCCACAGCCCATATGGATTAGGGTTTTCGTAAGTACAACCAATGATGGGGGGGGGGCTGTACAGTAACCATGCATGATGCAAATGCACATATACTTTGGAAATCTCTCATTCTTAATACTTGTATGTGGACATCCAGTCTCATTGGGTACCATTCATTAGAAAGAGGATTCTGCACCAAATGGTGACATGGACCCTCTAGAAATGAGGCTACAGAGGTCATCTCAGCAGGATGCAAGGTCTCTCACCACATATGGTAGATGCTTTTTGGACCTGGGAGCCATGCATGAGCTACTTATTTATAACGAGATGCCACATTGGTCCACATTGGACTGGTCGCCTCATACAGTAGATGCTTTGTGGACTTGGGAGCCATGCATAAGCTACTTATGTATAATGGTGTGACATGTGAGGTCTTTGACCGTAGTAATCACAACCTTAGTCTAACTAAACTGCACTTAATGATGCTTAAGAAAGACAGATAGTGTCAATGCAATGCAGCTATATTAGATGATGAATGCGGTTACAATGAGATCCAAATGGATCTATGCTGTCCTAGATGATGTCTGCCCCTGGAAGAGAGGGAAACATGCTGAAGAATGATGAAGGATGGCTGTCCTGACTCCAGTGCTGAGTTCCACCACTTATATGCTGGTATCCCTCTATGTAGGAGTTGGGAGGATGGCTGAATATGCTGATTACTGATGTAGATGCTGAACTGCAGACCCCAAGGTTTCTGGGAAGAGAAACGATGAAGAGCAATATGCTGAGAAAGGGGCCTGAATGCTGGAATGCTGTGATGTGTGGATGCACTGCTGCTCCCAGCCCTCCTGGAAGTAGAAACGCTGAAGAACACACTGTTGAATGCTGGGATGTATGCTATGCTGGACAGAATACGTTGATGGGCTGAACGCTGCAGTCAGATGCCATGGTGGACTAAAACGCTGAGGTCTCTATTTATATGGGGAACAGGTGCTGGTCGGCCAGTACTGAAATGCTCACGACTCCCATAAAATACCATAAATGGTATAAAATGCTAGTCGGCTGATGTAAACATGCTGTCGGCTGCCTCCACCATGTCCCAATGCTTGTCTAGATGGCTAATGTGATGCTACAATGCTGAATCCAACCCATACCATGTGGTACATGCTGAAACATTCATTTAAATGTCCATAAAATGCCTGATAACTCCTGATGATGTTTATGATGCTAAAATGATGCCATGTCACTGTACACCTGAAGGGTGTAAAACGTTGAGGTCTCTATTTATATGGGGAACAGGTGCTGGTCGGCCAGCTTGGCTGCAGTCAGCCAGTACTGAAATGCTCACGACTCCCATAAAATACCATAAATGGTATAAAATGCTAGTCGGCTGATGTAAACATGCTGTTGGCTACCTCCACCATGTCCCAATGCTTGTCTAGATGGCTAATGTGATGCTACAATGTTGAATCCAACCCATACCATGTGGTACATGCTGAAACATTCATTTAAATGTCCATAAAATGCCTGATAACTCCTGATGATGTTTATGATGCTAAAATGATGCCATGGCATTGTACACCTGAAGGGTGTGCACGTGACATTCCCCGCTGCTAAACTGTTGCTGGGTGGTATACCTGGCAACCTTCGACTCCTCTGGTGATCCTTCTCCTCCGAACCACTGCCCCTTCTGTCTTCTGCTGCCAGGACTGAGGTCGTCTGCAGGAGTGAAATCCTTTGAGCCAAGACTCTATGTACTGCGGGATCTGAATGGCAAATGCTGCTAAAACTACTTGGAAATACCTGAGCCACCCTTGACCTGCCTGTGGAAACCTTTCACCTACCATCTCCGTCGTTCCTGAAGCTCTGAACCTCCTAAGGCGATGTTGGAGCAAACTTCCATCTTCTGTGGAAGAGACCCCCTGCTGTTGCCAGTTGAAGCCCAAAACTTATGTCCTCCTTTGATGATGGATGTCATTCTTCCCTAGAGAGTTCATGGGCAAACATGTATGCCTTGCAGATGCAAGACTGACTGCTAAGATGACTACTATGCAAGCCATGTGCAACCCTATATGCTGTGCAACAATGCAGATGGATGGGTTACTAATGCATACCTAAGGGAAAATCCCTAAGGGTGGCCTGCAAGATTTTGAGAACTGGGTTTAACTCTCGGAAGCGATTAACATGATGTCTGACTGAATGACTGATGGAATGAACATGATCTAAGGCTGGTTACCCTGTAACGCTCTGATACCAATGTGACATGTGAGGTCTTTGACCGTAGTAATCACAACCTTAGTCTAACTAAACTGCACTTAATGATGCTTAAGAAAGACAGATAGTGTCAATGCAATGCAATGCAATGCAGCTATAGTAGATGATGAATGCGGTTACAATGAGATCCAAATGGATCTATGCTGTCCTAGATGATGTCTGCCCTTGGAAGAGAGGGAAACATGCTGAAGAATGATGAAGGATGGCTGTCCTGACTCCAATGCTGAGTCCCACCACTTATATGCTGGTATCCCTCTATGTAGGAGTTGGGTGGATGGCTGAATATGCTGATTACTGATGTAGACGCTGAACTGCAGACCCCAAGGCTTCTGGGAAGAGAAACGATGAAGAGCAATATGAGAAAGGGGCCTGAATGCTGGAATGCTGTGATGTGTGGATGCACTGCTGCTCCGAGCCCTCCTGGAAGTAGAAACGCTGAAGAACACATTGTTGAATGCTGGGATGTATGCTATGCTGGACAGAATACGTTGATGGGCTGAATGGCAGTCAAATACCATGGTGGACTAAAACGCTGAGGTCTCTATTTATATGGGGAACAGGTGCTGGTCGGCCAGCTTGGCTGCAGTCAGCCAGTACTGAAATGCTCACGACTCCCATAAAATACCATAAATGGTATAAAATGCTAGTCGGCTGATGTAAACATGCTGTCGGCTGCCTCCACCATGTCCCAATGCTTGTCTAGATGGCTAATGTGATGCTACAATGCTGAATCCAACCCATACCATGTGGTACATGCTGAAACATTCATTTAAATGTCCATAAAATGCTTGATAACTCCTGATGATGTTTATGATGCTAAAATGATGTCATGTCACTGTACACCTGAAGGGTGTGCACGTGACATTCCCCGCTGCTAAACTGTTGCTGGGTGGTATACCTGGCAACCTTCGACTCCTCTGGTGATCCTTCGACTCCGAACCATTGTCCCTTCTGTCTTCTGCTGCCGGGATTGAGGTCGTCTGCAGGAGTGAAATCCTTTGAGCCAAGACTCTATGTACTGCGGGATCTGAATGCAAATGCTGCTAAAACTGCTTGGAAATACCTGAGTCACCCCTGACCTGCCTGTGGAAACCTTTCACCTACCATCTCCGTCATTCCTGAAGCTCTGAACCTCCTAAGGCGATGTTGGAGCAAACTTCCATCTTCTGTGGAAGAGAAACCCCCTGCTGCCAGTTGAAGCCCAAAACTTATGTCCTCCTTTGATGATGGATGTCATTTGAAACCGATCCCGTCAAGTGGGAAGACTCCGTTGGACACCCACACACTTAATAGCACAACTTTAAAACCACAAATTTGAAATGGACAACTTAATACAACTTGAAATTGAAATGAAAATGAAATTTAAAGATGGACACCAGCACTGGGGCCGGAACGGGCCGACCCCCCCCTCATTATATGATATATTTATTGGGAGTATTTAATAAATACAATGCTCCATGGGTTCCCAGAACCAGATGATGTCCATGTACATATGAAAACAGTACCAAACAAATAGGCTTGAAGTTGAATTTCGATGTAGATGCTCGAAGCAGAATGACCACTAGCGTGGTCCAATCTCTACGGTCCCGTGCTTTCACTGGACTCCGCGGAGAGCGCCTCACTGGTGTTCCGAGACCACGCACAAACAGACGCTCTGTACTAACGCCTGGCTCTCCCGATCTCAGCACCTTTGGACCGAGGTTCTCCAATAGAGCTTGGACAACCCGGCACCGAACGGGTGTTGGCCGTATAGGGAATGAATCCCTTAGCAGATTTAACACAAAGTACTTTATTTAAATCTGAAAATTCACTTACTTGTTGTGGATGACAGAAGGAAGTCCAATACCCGAGGTATTTGTGAAGAAGAAACAGCCACCTTGTTGAGATGGCACAGTCGCCTCGTGGTGAACTTAGTGCAGCCACCAAGATAAGTACAACCGCAATAAGCACAGCCGCCTGCTGTGAGAGAAGGAGCACCCACTAGCAAGGAAGGAGAGGCCTGGCTACAACATGAAGGAACCGATTGATTTGAAGAGGCAGCCGCCTGTAGAGAGTGGGCAGTCCACTTATAGATGGTGGGAAGCCTTATTGAAGACAGGCGCAGCACGTGAGCACACAGGCGCCTACAAGAGCAACACCATCTGGAGGCAGCCTGCTGGGGATATCACGCAGCCTGTGTAGAAAGGAAACGACTGGCTATAGAGGTGCACACAGCCGCTTGTGAGAAAAGGGACGCTTGGCTGTTGCTGTACACAGGCGCCTGGGGCTGCAGCCTATGTGGGTATTCGCAGCCTGTGCAGTTCAGCTACGCCTCGCTGCAACTTGCGCAGCCCACCTGTAGGAGGGGAGATGGTGTAGGCGCAGCCACCTGCAACAAGAACAGCCGCCTGTACTGGAGACTCAGCAGCATGTGGAGAAGGAGTCGCCTGAGAGAGAAGAAGCAGAGGTAGCCGCCTGGTTGCTGTAGGAGCAGAAGCGTAGGAGATGGTCGCCGTTTCTTGATCTTCACGAGGATGGTGGAATCGGGTGATCTCCACGCTTGAAGGAGGAAGCCTTTTTTTATAAAAAATTAAGGTGGAGTTACACTAGTGATTTCCACGCTTGCATGTGGGTGACTAGTGTGGGTAGGTGACCTTACCCACCCCCACACTTAAGTGGGGCTCCCCACCTTGGCCCCTAAGTGGGTGCCCAAAGGAGGTGCCCACAATTAAGTGTGTGAACAAAAGACCTTATAAATCAAAAGGGTTAGAAATATGAAACATTTAAAATAACATGTGCCATATACTTACCACTTGTTCACATGCACTCAAACTCGTCAGAATACAGAGCAGACTTCACGACTCACTAGCAGGCGTCCCCGCTCAGTAAGTAACACGTCAAGCAGGCAAACACAAAAATACAAGTCATGTGAAAACAGTTTCAAACATGCAAAACACGTGTGCATGTGCAAATAGTAACATGGACATATCTCCCGTTCATGGAACAAGTACAAAATATCTGTCGGCACAAAACTGGCAAGACGTAAAACATAAAAACCTGGTCTTCCTATGGAGTGACAGTCCCATAGGTAAGACACAGTTCCAGGCACGAGTCTCCCTATGGTGTGACAGTCCCATAGGCAAAACACGGCACGAATACTGGCTCTTCCATGGCGTGACAATCCCATGGGTCGAACACAGTCCAGGTCATACACGGGTGGCACCAGTCTGGCTCCCGTCCATACGACACCATCCTGCTAACACACGGGTGGCACCAATCTGGCTCCCGTCCATGTTAGCAAAATATTGGCCTCTTCACATGAGACACCGGCCTGGCCTCAAGTGAACAAGACGCAAAAACTGGAGATGGACCAAATGGTCGGCCAATTGGTGACATCATTCTTCCCCAGAGAGTTCATGGGCAAATATGTATGCCTTGCAGATGCAAGACTGACTGTTAAGATGACTGCTAAGATGACTACTATGCAAGCCATGTGCAACCCTATATGCTGTGCAAGAATGCAGATGGATGGGTTACTAATGCATACCTAAGGGAAAATCCCTAAGGGTGGCCTGCAAGATTTTGAGAACTGGGTTTAACTGTCGGAAGCGATTAACATGATGTCTGACTGAATGACTGATGGAATGAACATGATCTAAGGCTGGTTACCCTGTAACGCTCTGATACCAATGTGACATGTGAGGTCTTTGACCGTAGTAATCACAACCTTAGTCTAACTAAACTACACTTAATGATGCTTAAGAAAGACAGATAGTGTCAATGCAATGCAATGCAATGTAGCTATAGTAGATGATGAATGCGGTTACAATGAGATCCAAATGGATCTATGCTGTCCTAGATGATGTCTGCCCTTGGAAGAGAGGGAAACATGCTGAAGAATGATGAAGGATGGCTGTCCTGACTCCAATGTTGAGTTCCACCACTTATATGCTGGTATCCCTCTATGTAGGAGTTGGGAGGATGGCTGAATGTGCTGATTACTGATGTAGATGCTGAACTGCAGACCCCAAGGCTTCTGGGAAGAGAAACGATGAAGAGCAATATGCTGAGAAAGGGGCCTGAATGCTGGAATGCTGTGATGCACTGCTGCTCCCAGCCCTCCTGGAGTAGAAATGCTGAAGAACACACTGTTGAATGCTGGGATGTATGCTATGCTGGACTGAATACGTTGATGGGCTGAACGCTGCAGTCAGATGCCATGGTGGACTAAAACGCTGAGGTCTCTATTTATATGGGGAACAGGTGCTGGTCGGCCAGCTTGGCTGCAGTCGGCCAGTACTGAAATGCTCACGACTCCCATAAAATACCATAAATGGTATAAAATGCTAGTCGGTTGATGTAAACATGCTGTCGGCTGCCTCCACCATGTTCCAATGCTTGTCTAGATGGCTAATGTGATGCTACAATGCTGAATCCAACCCATACCATGTGGTACATGCTGAAACATTCATTTAAATGTCCATGCCTGATAACCCCTGATGATGTTTATGATGCTAAAATGATGCCATGTCACTGTACACCTGAAGGGTGTGCACGTGACAAATGGGATGCCACATTGGTCCGCATCGGATTGCCTTACCTGTGTCGCACATGGAGGGGAGTTGAGCATTGTGGATTATTTGTTGCTCTTATGTGACACACCCATGACTTCATCATCCCACCACCACCTATTGGGGCTGATCACATATACCTCGTGTTATGTGCATGCACATGGACATGCTTAATCCTAGGCTAATCCCTAGTGGGCAGCAGCTTAAATGGAACATTTAGGGCATGAGCAGGGCACAAGAGGACACCATAATGGATCCCCATGGATGAGGACCAGGTCGGCCAAGCGTGCAAGGCATTCAGGGCTGGTCGGCAGCTTTACTAGCATTTAATGTCCATTGAAGCTGGCTGACATGTCAGGCACGAGCTACGTAGGTCGGTGTCCACAGCCATAGAGAGTTTGCATGTGTCAGTCCTCTTACCCACTTGGAGAATTCATCCGATAAAGGCATGTAGAAGTCAACCTTAGCATAGGTATTGCATTAGTAAGCATGTAGGGCTTAAGCACATGGGCCAGCCCATTAGGGCCATAATCAAAGATCGTAGAGGGTATAGACAGCCAGTCAGCAGCCTATAGATGCCCCAAATCAGTTGTTGGCCAGCATTAGGTGCCTATTGGTATGAGTCGGCCAGTATATGGAGTGGACACTAGCAGTCGGCCAACATCAAATAGTCGGCCAGCATCATGTGGGCAGCAATGTAGGCATGCGCAGCAATTAATACTGACTAAAAGGCATTTTTGTCCATAAAAACAGGCCGACCAGTGAAGGGAGAATTAGGGTTTCATATGAGAGACAAACACACAGAGAAGAAGGGAGAGAGAGAGAGAGACATATGTGGGGATAAGTCAACTCACCAAGTGTGAGTGTGTGACTCCCCTATCACACATGTATATTTGCAATAGTACACATAGTGCACTTAGTACATTAAAAGTACTAAGTGTACTATGTACTATAACTTATGGGCTTGTACACACTACAAGGGTGGGCATAATGCCTTTACCCCAACAACCTCCCACTTAAAGGCAAAGTGCCCTTAAATGAAGGAAAAGAAAAAAAAAATCAGCATGTACATGATAATATACAAGGCCATATCAAGGCTGAAACTGGCCTCATCCAATGCCCATCAAGTGTCTGCAATGAGCAAACCGCACTGGAGGCAAACTCTTTGTCAATAGATCAGCCGGGTTGTCATCCGTATGAATCTTAACAAGCTGAATTTGCTTGTTCTCTATCACCTCTCTGATGAAGTGATACTTCACATCCACATGCTTCGTCTTTGCATGAAAGACAGGGTTCTTTGCCAACTGGATGGCACTCTGACTGTCACAATGCAACAATGGAATATCCCCTGTATAACCCAAATCAACCACTAACCGAGATAGCCATAATGCCTCCTTGCAAGCCTCTGTGGCTGCAATATACTTGGCCTTTGTAGTAGATAAGGCAGTGCACTTTTGCATCCTGGATATCCATGACATAGCACCTCCTGTGAATGTAAACACATAACCGGTAGTAGACTTCCGGTTATCTGGATGACCGGCATAATCCGAATCCGTGTAATCATGCACTAATGCATCCTGTTTGCCAAAGCAAATGCACATATCTTGTGTGCCCTTCAGGTATCTCATGACACCTTTCACTGCTTCCCAATGCTTCTTGCCAGGGTTGGCCATGTATCTAGAAACCACTCCCACTGCAAATGCAATGTTCGGCCTAGTAGCAACCATGGCATACATGAGACTGCCACAAGCTGAAGCATACGGAATCTTGGCCATATCAGCCCTGCCACTATCTGACTGTGGGCTGTCCATAGCACTGAGTTTCACATATGGAGGCAAAGGAGTACTAGTCTTCTTCCCCCCGTCCATATTGAACCTCTGCAAAACTTTGCCAATGTATTCCTTCTGAGACAAATACAACACATGCTGATTTCTGTCCCGAAGTATCCGCATACCCAAAATGTGATTTGCATCACCCAAATCCTTCATATCAAAGGTTTGATGCAGCCTCTTTTTCAAGGCATCCATCTCTTTACGAGATTTCCCGGCAATCAACATATCATCAACATACAAGATGAGGATCAATAGACTGCCATCCAAAGCTCTCTTGGTGTATAAGCAGTGATCTATGTTACTCCTCCTGAAATCTTGGGATTTCATGAATGTATTAAATTTATGATACCATTCCCTTGGTGCCTGTTTGAGCCCATAAAGACTCTTTTTCAGCTTGCATACAAGCTTCTCCTTTCCATTCACTGCATAACCCTCTGGCTGTTGCATATATATCTCCTCATGGAGGTCACCGTGAAGAAAAGCAGTCTTCACATCCATCTGAATCAAATCTAGATCATCATGAGCAACCAAAGCTAATACAGCTCTAAGTGTGGTCATTTTGACCACTGGAGAGAAGATCTCATCAAAGTCCACACCATATTCCTGCTTGAAGCCCTTAGCCACTAACCTGGCTTTGTATCTTGGCTTTGAATCAGGTGCAACTTTGAGCATGTAAACCCACTTGCATGGCAAAACCTTCTTGCCTGTAGGCAAATGCACCAACTTCCATGTTCCATTTTTGTGCAGAGAATCCATCTCTGACTTCATAGCACGCTCCCAAAGAGCCTTGTCTGCCCTCTGTAAAGCCTCCTTATAACATGAGGGCTCCCCACAGTCAGTGAGCATCAAGTAGTCAATCCCTGGAACAAACGTGTCAGGGGCTTTGGAGGGTCTTGTGGACCTCCGTACCCAATGACCATCATTTGCAGGTTGCTGTCCAGCCTGCATATCACCTATTGGTGGCTCCTGTTCCATGCCATAAGGCTGAAATATCATGCCCGGTATTTCCTCTAACTGTGGTATATCCAAAGGGATATCTTCTGCCATCTCTGGCTGTCCATTTGGACCATTTTCAGCACCATTTAAGGGCTGGTTTTGCTACTGTAATGGCTGATTTACAGCCCTTGGTTGTTGTCCATGATGTCCATCATCATCAAAGATGACTCTGCCAGGCTCCTGTTGCCTTGCAGGCTCCTTATACATGCATGTTTCATCAAAAATGACATCATTGCTGCGTATAATCTTTCTATTCACTGGATCCCAAAGTCTATACCCCATTTCACCTCTGTCACCATATCCTAGGAATATGCATTTGTGAGACTTAGGATCAAGTTTGGTGTGTATTTCCCTGCGTATGTGCACGTACGCAACGCAACCAAACACTCTCAAGTGCTTGTATGACGGAGGCTTCCCAGTCCATACTTCCTCTGGCACTTTCCCACCAAGCCTCGTGTTTAGGTGACCTGTTTATAAGATGAACGGCTGTCATAACAGCTTCAGCCCAAAAACCATGAGGTAACGCAGCATGTGACAACATAGAACGGACCTTCTCCTGTATGGTCCTGTTCATCCTCTCTGCTGTCCCGTTTTGTGGAGGATCATAAGGAGTAGAGAGCTCCCTCTTGATGCCTTTAGCATCACAAAAGTCCTGAAACTGTTTGGACATATACTCTCCACCATTGTTGGAACGCAAAGCCTTCAGTGTTTTGCCAGTTTGATTCTCAACATGAGCAACAAACTTCTGAAACATTCAGAATGTATCACTCTTCAAACGAAGAAGATAAACCCACACCTTGCGTGTGGCATCATCAATAAAAGACACAAAATATTTTGCCCCTCCCAAAGAAAGTTGAGGCATCTCACATACATCTGTATGCACAAGCTCTAACTGAGCATCTTTCTGTCCAAGAGCTTTCTTGTGGGGGCACTGGAGTTGCCTGCCATATATACAATGCTCACAAAACTGAAAACTTGAGAACTTTAGAGAAGGCAAGTAACCAAAACGAGACAATTGCTCCATTCCTTTGACACTCATGTGTCCCAACCGGCTATGCCACATAGAGATTTCCGGCAGCTCGGTTGCATTTACATTAGCATGGTGACAAACACTAGCATGCATGAAGTAAAGAGTGTCCACCTTAGAGCCTCTGGCAACAACCAGTGAGCCCTTACTAATCTTCCACTTTCCACGACCAAATGTGGTAACATAATCAGCATCATCAAGCTGTCCAGTAGAAAGCAGGTTCTTCTTGATCTCAGGCACATGCCTGACATCCTGGAGCATAAGCTGTGAGCTATCTGAAAACACAAGCCTCACATCACCTCTGCCAAGAATCTTGCATGCATGGTTATCACCCAAATAAACTCTCCTTCATTGCCAGCAGTATACCTGACAAACAAGTCTCTGCAACCTGTGACATGAAAGGAGGCACCTGAATCAATGATCCATGAGTGCATACCATGACCATCTCCTGCAAGAAGTGAATGGGCATCAAGTGAAGACGTGAATAGGACCTCATCCTCACTGTCACTTGCATGTGACACATTGACTTCTTCAATCTTAATTCCACTTTTGCCCTTTGGCTTCATCTTTGTCTTTGTCTTTTCCTTTGCCCTTTTCCTTTTGATCATTCTTCCATTTGTAGCATTGCTTTTTGAAGTGTCCCTTCTTGCCACAATAATGGCATTCGAAGTCCTTTTTGGAGCGGGACTTGCTCCTTCCCCGTTCTTGGCTTTTACCCCTTTGCTGGGATCTCCCACGTGCATTCATTGCATTGGACTTTCCAACAGAGTTGTTTTTCCTGTTCATCTCCTCTTGAAGGAGAGCACCCTCAACATCTGCATATGACAGCATAGCATTTGAATTGCTAGTGGCTGTCCTGAATGTGTCCCAACTCTCTGGCAAAGTGCATAAGAGAAAGGTGGCTTTGAACTCATCGTCCATTGCCAACTTTTGATTGATTACTTGGCTGACAACACCATTAAACTCATTTAGATGGGCTGTCATAGACGCCCCTTCCTTCATTTGAAGACCTATGAGTTTCTTCAACCAATACACTTTGCTTGAGGCACTTTGCTGGGCATACAAGTCCTGCAATCTTTGCCACATTCCCCAAGCTGTCTTCTCTTCACGAATGCTGAAAAGTAAAGAGTCTGACACAGACAACATGATAGTAGATCTTACCAGCTCATCCATATCTTCCCACTCTTCAGCAGTAAGAGAAGCGGGCATTACCCCCTTTTCTTTGATAGGCTTGTGCTGCTTCTTCTAGAGCAACACATTATAGCACTGGGTTTGCCAAATGTCATAATTATGTGAGCCTTCAAGCTTCTTGATGTGAAGCAATGAAGAGCTCTCACCTGTGGTTGCCATAGCAATATGCAACCTGTCATCACAGTCAATGCCTGACTCCCTGCAAGATGTACAAACACTGCACCAAAGCACACAAAGTGCTCACAGTTGTTCTCCCAAAGTTTATCTCCCACTGCGGAAGCACAAATGCAACTCTACTCCCACTGTATGTGATAAAATCACCAAAATCTGGTTGCTGCAGATTTAGGACAGCACCTTAAATGTGCTCTATTCCCCTTCCAAAGTACTGTACAGCAGTACTAAGTGCTCACCAATGATGTACCAAACCTGTACAGGCAAGTACAGCAGCTGAAAATGAACCTTTTCCTCACTCAAATCAGTGTACAGCCATGTCAAAACTTGCACAAAGTTGTACCAAATCTGTACCAGCAAGTACAGCAGCAATAAATGCTCTCCTGGCTGTCCAAATGAGTGAAAATCAGACTTTTACAGTCCCCACCACTGCATACAACAGTCCCGAACAGAAATTGGGCAAAAGCCCCTTGACTGCAAGTGGATTTCTGAGGATTCAAGGCATAAAAGTCTTGCCTGCTGCTTTGCCAAGCTCAACAAGCATAAAATCTTGAAAAGCCCCTTGATTTAAGATCAATTTCTGATCATACATGGTACATTGATGCACATGAAGGAATCTAGAGTTTTCACAATGCTTCCCCCTGGCCACATATACATCCAATACATAAAAGCCCCTTGATTTACAGGCACATTGAGTGCTTGACAGGCATCAACACATTGCCCAAAGCATCGAATGCCAGTGCCTGCATGCAAATCAAGCCAATCGGCACAAATGTCCTTTGATCTGCACTTCAATTTCCTGCAATTTTGCCCCAAATGTGAGATTGCTCACATCATACAACATGTATGAATGCTCAATGGCACAATTACATCAAAAGCCCAAATTTTGACATCCAATTTCCCGCAAATTGATCCTGAATGTGACCAATGTCACCCAATTTTGCCAATTTTGCTCAAAATTTGAGCAATTTGGCACCTGTACCTGCTCAATTGATAATTGTACCTGCTCAATTGCAAATCCCAAAAAAAAATTGAAGCAAATACCTTAGGCAATTTCTAATTGCAGGAAAGGGGGGGGTCGTGCTGATGCTGCTACAGAATTTATGTGCAGATATTGAAAGGGCAGCTGTATTAGTGCAGGCGGCAGTTCCTCAGGCGGGAGCTCCTGAGGCGTGCTGCAGAGGACTGAGTCGACTCAGGGTTTCATATGAGAGACAAACACACAGAGAAGAAGGGAGAGAGAGAGAGAGACATATGTGGGGATAAGTCAACTCACCAAGTGTGAGTGTGTGACTCCCCTATCACACATGTATATTTGCACTAGTACACATAGTGCACTTAGTACATTAAAAGTACTAAGTGTACTATGTACTATAACTTATGGGCTTGTACACACTACAAGGGTGGGCATAATGCCTTTACCCCAACAACTAGCAGCCCAATACCATATATAAATAAGTAGGCACTCAGTTTTCAGCCAAAAGCATCATTCATGAAATCAGCCTAATATCATATATAAATAAGCAGGCGCTCAGTTCTCAGCCAAAAGCATCATTCATGAAATCATCCACAGCAGTGATGTGTGCCTAGAGCCTCACGCTTCTTCCGCATACATTCAGCATTCAACACCTCAGTGTGCTACAGTCCCAAGGCCTCCATAGAGAGCATTCTTCGGCATTCAGCCAACATGTGTGCATCCCTCAGTTTTGGGTTTGCATAGTGGTCATTGAAGAGCTATTAAAAGGAGCTTGGACATCACATGGTTGAGCCTGCGCTCGGTCTACTTCGTCCTTGCGTTTGCAATCCTCAGTCATCATTCATACTCATTGTACAAAGTTCTCCAAAGAAATATAAGCAAATACTCTTTGGGGGGGGGGGGGGGGGGGGTTCAATGGGTAATTGGGACCCAATACTGGGTCGACTATCTATCTTCTCTCTCTCTCTTCTCTTATCTCTCAAAGTGGAATTGCATAAACTCATGGGTATAAAGAAGGCTTTGTTGCGCGTTATGACGATCAACCTATTGCATACTACAAATAGCCCCTGATTTGGAACCCCTTGGTACGTCGGCCTAGTGGTCACATGCGGGGGCCTTTCCAGTACAGATGTTGGTAGTTCTTGTGTTCGTCAGTCAGAGGAAACTTTACAGGTAACTTATGCTCTGATGTCTCGTAGCATTCGGGACAAAGAAACTCCTGTAGATGAGGAAGTTCTTTCCACGAGAACCTATTGGAAGGCCAGGTAGGTGGCAATTGATTACTTGCAGAAGGTTACAGGTTTCTAAAGGCCTTGAGTGGTCTTCAATAGGTTTCCAGGACTTGGCATCCCACCGTAATAGGTATTGATCCTTGTGAGCAGTATGATGCCTCCTTGACTCGGAAGCAAAATGGTTCATTGATTTGGTTGATGTATACCAGATTGGACGGGAGCTTCCGGATGAGGCTGTTGAGCTCATGTGTGCAGAGGACTCTTTGGGAGGCAGGATTACGTATCTTGTGGTTTCTGCAGCATGCGAAGGATCTTGGACTCTTTTACACACGAGGGGGATTGATTAATGGAGTCAGACTCCACGGATGGAGTGACTCAGATTGGGGAGGAGAGCCAAACATGAGGACCTTGACATCAAGCTACAGTTTTTCCCTTGGCTCAGGAGCAGTAAGAGGCAGCCATCTATTGCCTTGTCGTCGATAGAGGCAGAGTACCGGGCTGCTTATGGTGCTGCTTGTGAGGTGGTGAGGTTGCAGAGGTTACTTGGTAGGATTGGGTTTCCACTAGTGGAACCCCCAGTCATCCAGAGGCATTTTGTTCGTGAAAAGATCGTTGCTGATGACATCTTGCTAGAGTTCTGTTCGACGGAGGACAGTGCGGTGGACCTCTTCACGAAGTCTCTATCTCAGGCTATGCTCCGGTGGCACTCCAGCTCTCTGGGGTTGGTTCCACATCCAGGAGCTGAGAGGGGGTGTTAGCAGTCATCTCCTGTCTGTATATTTACACCAGGGCCTTTGTTGTGGGTGTGCCCGCCCGATTTAGGTGTTTTCTCATTTTTCCCCACTCTCCATATGTTTTCCCTATTTTTACCAGGTGTGGGAGGATGTTCCGTGGACCGTGGCTCCTGGCTGATCCAGACACTGGCCGACTGCTGGTCTGGGTGTCCTGGATGCTGGCCGACTGCCCCTACTGGTCCCCGACTTGTCCAGTGTGTTGGCCGACTTTGAGAAGCTGGCCGACTGGGGACATGTGTGGGGACATGTGCTGGTCGTGGACATTTTGGTCCTGTTGGCTATCTTTTGAGCAGGCCGACTGCTCATGTGGGGCCATATAAAATGGCCCCTTGCCCCTCACTTGTTGTATTCAGTCACCAGGATTTTCTTGTGTATATATAGCAGAGTTACACGCCTCTCTCTCTCCTTCTCTATTGCTGTATTTTTCTGTAGTGCACTTGCTCTTGTGTTCTCAGATTTTGTCTTCATCTCCGCTGCATATATTCTGACAGCACCTTGGAGAGGGTGAGGGTGAGGTGCGAGCTTTGAAGCTTGTCTCTTGGGATGATCCATTTGATGCCATTACTGATGCTCGTAACCATGTTATTGGTGCAGAGTTGTAGCAAGATGGGCACCTTGTGGCTTATATGAGGTGTATATTGCATATATGTTTATTGTGTTGGAGAGACTAGTGAGAGTGCGACATGGCTTATTGTGCACTATTGTGTGTTGTGAGTGGACAACATGGGAGGACAAGGATGAGCCCAAGTCTATAGCATTCTCTCATATGGTCATGAGAGATACTTAGTGGCAGGATGCAGAGGGGCTTGTGAAGGCACTTCAGCCCATGTATAGTGTCCTTCGGCTCACAGACAAGGAGGGGAGTACCATTGGGTTGCTTTATGAGTTCATGGATAGAATTGGTGAAGCTCTCAATGCTTGCACTACCTTGTCACCTAACAAGTGCTCACCCTTGGGCCTTAACTTTAGTCTTTGACTCTTTCTCTTCCTATAAGTTATTTTATAAATGTATAGAGTCTAGACTTGCAACTTCCTTAGTGCTTCCTAAATCTTGGATATCTTACGTATGTCACATGTAGAGTTGAAGATATTAAGGACATCTCGAATTGGTGTTGGGATTGGCTTCATAGGCCAATTCATGCTGTTGCTCACATTTTGAATCCCCTTTGGAGGAATGAGGAGCAATATCTCAATGAGGAGCTAAAGTTAGGATGTACCGAGTACATTACCAAGTTGGTGGGATTGGGAGGTGATATACAGCTTATGAGAAAGCTCGAGGATGAGCTTCTCATTTACCGCAATGGTAGCTATATGTTTGGGCGAGCTACTGCATTGCTTAGGGAGAAATACGGTATTGGTACACCCAACTTGATAAGGTTCTTGAATCTTGTATCTTTGTCTCCTATTCTTTTTGAATCTATATTCAAATGCTACTCTCTCTTTGACTCTAACTTTACATTCTTTTTTGTACAATGTAGAGACGGGTTGCATTGAGAATTCTCTCACAAGATTGCAGTTGAGGTCCTTGTGGGAGGAACTGGAGTACATGGACTCTTTTTCACATGAAAAAGATAAACAGACTCTCCAGAGCACAATTTGAGAGGCTTGTCTTTTGCCATTGCTTGCTAGAGTAAAAGGGTCATCCCATTGAGCCTTGCCAAGTGAATCCTGATAAGATTGACATCATGAAGTGCAAGGAGATTCCCAACATTCCTCAGGAGGAAAGAGACATCTATTCCATGCTCTATGAGGAGATCATGGTTCCATCTTGCACTACACGATCTCATCGAGAGGCTAGTACTAGTGCCGCACCTGCACCTCTAGAGGATGAGGCATTCGAGGACTTAGCTACCGGTAGTGACTGTGAGAGTGAGGCTGTAGAGGCAAAAGATGTAGATGAGGATGAGGATGAGGAGGAGGATAAAGTAGATAGCACATCATTTTATTTGAACTTCGCTATTTAGTTTGGACATGTTACATTATATATTTATGTACTCTTTTGATACTTTCTTGCTACTAGCATCTAGCTTTATTTGCAATATATGCCGTGGATCATGGATTATGAGTCATGACTCATCATCCATGTGGTGATCCTTTTGATTTCTATTTAGTGATCACTATTAATGAAATATGAAGGTTTTTCTTGGTAGTGGGTAGTGCCTGTGGCCCAATGATCAATCATGATTTGTGATATCTTACATGGATTTTGTTTGTTTATTGAAATAAATTCAGTGTGGTCTCTTATAAGTCATGTCATAGGGCTCAATACATTTTTTTGTATATTCCAAGTTTAAAATATATATATTTTTTCTATTTTGTTTGAAACCTTTTTGGACCCGTTTCTTACCTTTTAGGAAATGTTTCAAAACGTACAAAACCTGTTTCATACCTACCGTTTTAGAAATGCCTGGCAACACTGGCTGAGTGCATAGTGGAGTGACTGCCAAGCCTTTGCAGCTAGCTTTTTCAATACTTTGGTGGTATGATCGAGTATATCCCATGGTATTTCAACCGTGTGCGGTAGACATGCTTAGCAGGTCAGTCGATCACCAGACCAAAGTTCCACACAGTTTTGTAACCCAATTGGAGTTGAAGTATGGAAAATTGTACAAGGCATCTTATTAGGCCAAATACCTGGTGCCAAACATGGCAGCCAGGATGGACAAGCTGTACTGGTTGGGCAGGCTGACCAGACGACCAAAGGCAGATGGCCCTACAAATAGGCCCCTTCTCTTCCCACTTTAGGAACGTGACATCAAGTAATCAACACATCACAGGAGCAGCCAATTATCAATGTAATCAGTCCCACCAATAGCCAAAATCCTGTGTTTGTCCCTTGCTGCAGTCTATGCATCATTGACAGCCTTTCATTTGGCTCAATGTCTTGCTGTTTAGCTTGCGTTCAGTCATCCGGATCTCGATTGGTTGGAAGGCAGTCTGTTTGGGCACAGATCCTGCTTTTTTTTTTTTTTTTGATGTGAGAGAGGACACTGAATTAAACGTGCCACAAGGGTAGATTCGAATCCTGGACCTCCCCTTTGAGAGGCCAGGGTTCTACAGCCTACTGTTGGGCCAAAGCCCAGGTGGAAGATCCTGCTCGTTAAGCAGTCCAGCCTGCTGTTCAGCTTGGAATGCAGTCCTGCACTGAGTTCTGCAGAGAAGATAGCGATCTACACATGGCGGGTCTGTTTCTACATTCAGGACAGGTCAGGTTCTATTTATTGTACTCCAAATAACATACCTTGTATGATTATCTATGATTGTGGTATCATGTAAGTGGTGCTGCCTTCAATTGTCATCATCAACCCATCTTCCATGGGATCATCATCTCAAATTCACCTACAGAACAGTTCATCCTTTAAATTTGTTATTCAATTGATTTCTTTTGTTGCCTATTTACGAGCTTCTGTTTTGACACCCAAATAGGTTGTAACTTGTAAATGACTAGATTTATGCACAATCAAGTAGCACGTGCTTGCGTGTGTGTGCTAATGTGTTGTGCTGGTGTCTGCTGTTTTGACTAAAACTGCTGCTTGTTAAAGCTGTCTTCTTTAGTATACATGCATCTGGATTTAGGAGTACATTCTGAGTTTTAGAGTAGTGGAGCTGGGGAGGATTCTGCAGAGAGTTTCATGATTTTGTTTCAAGCTTTTTAATCAATTGTATGAAAACCTGCAGCATCTGGAACAGCTTACGAAGAAGGCACGGGCTTTGGCTGGAGAAGCTGTATGTTCCATACTGATGATATCGAAATATTTTCTTCTATGGCTATGCATTCCAATGTTAAGATATGTTTTAACCACGCCTAACCCTTCAAAAGAGTTATTGTACAGGAACCCGAGGATGTGTCCTTGAAGACCATCTCGAAAAGATGTATAATTCTGCTTTCTCGGCTTTTTCTCTTTCTTTAGCTTCCTTGCGTTATTCTGCAAAATACATGCTAATAGTAGCATGTAATGACAGTGACTAGCCTTCAGCAAATGCATTCACGACTTCAAGAAAGCCTAGCAAGGTATTTCTCTTGCTTTGAGGCGTACTCATAAGAACAGTTGGGGATTTATTGTAATATATTATTTTTAAATTTTTTTCCTAGCTAGTAAAATGATGAAAAGGGAGAGGATTGCAAGGATAGAATAATAGGTTTTTTGATATTTCCCGTGTGCCTCAGTGGTTCAGAGCAACTTACTGCAGCTCGGTTGCGGCAGGAATTTGAGGATGCACAAGCGGAAAGCACTTCTGGTTAGTGGTGCTAACAGCTCACATTTATATGTAGACTGAAAATTATTTTTAACACAAGCACTGTTCTGATATAAGCATGATGGTTTGAGGGTAATAGCTGTGTGTACGTGGGATCCATGCTTTTTAATCACCAAAGGCATGGTTGTCAATTCATCCCAATGGAATCAGAACAAGAGCCTCCAAAATGTTTTAAAACCAGCAAAATTTAAAAACCGAACGGATCTCAATGCCATTTTGTCATGCCACATCAGGGTTGATTGAATTGCATAGACATGCACACAGGAGTGAGCAAGATTGATGACTTGGCTGATGGTGCACCACAAGGGAAATGACACAGCTGTGTAAGCGTGTGCTTATGGCTGTGCTCGTGACCTTTCTTTGACAACGAGTCAAAACATTAGTTCCCAAGGCCAATATTAATGTAATGTGGGGTCCTTACCAATGTGGCCTTCCCCAACTTGCGAATCAAGGCTTCTAGCATTATTGTCAATAGAAAATCGGGATGCAAAAGGTCTCATAGGGTTGGCAATGGTTTCTCCTGGGCAAAAACATGAGAATGTGGTTTGGACTTTGCCATTGTGAAGTTTGGACAACCATGACCAAAAGTCCATGGTATGCTTGATGAAGCTTTCAAAATTGTGGTGTTGTTGAATGCCACAGTTTTTCTTTTCTTGTTTTGCAGTTGAAGAACTGGAAGAAGAGGACTGCAATGACGGCATTATTGCGTATATTCGTAGAGAAGTGAGTCCTCTGTTGATTAAAAAAAAGGATCTAAATAAGGTTTTAGGCAGGCATTAGTTGTTCAAGTTAAAATTCCATTTTTCTCCCCTTTGAATTACTGCTAGTATGGTGGCCTTTTACCTGATGGGGCTGTAGCCAGGGATTGAACCTGGTTCTTGCTCGTGGGCAGGCAGGATAAATACTGCCCAGGCTCGAGCCATTTTGATGAAGCTACTCACTTAAAATGGTTTGAATCACGTTCTATACAGAGCATGGAATATTCACAACTCACGTTTTGTTTCATATATTTTGATTTTTTCAGTTCCTGTTGCATAGAGAGGGTGAAGTGAGTGGTCAGGAGGATTCAATGCGAAAGCTGTTTTACCTTGAAGGCAAGGTAGTGTATTTGTCATTTTCTGTATACAACTTTGCTTAAGATCAATCTTTTTTTTTGGATTGAGGGCTCTTGCTATAAATTTATTATTTGTTTCATTAATAACTTTGTAATGGTGTCTTATGAGATTATCACAACTCTTGCCTCTCATCCGGTTGACCTGCAAATATGGTTCTTGTTGACAGATCATCTGCGGCTTGAAAGAGGGTCGGATAGGTGTTCAGTATGATACTTTTTATGCAGGTATAACGAGGCTCTCTACACAAAAACCTTGCCTATCCCTACAATTAGAGGATTTGACAA
The DNA here is from genome assembly GCF_041138505.1 of Cibotium barometz. Lineage (NCBI taxonomy): Eukaryota > Viridiplantae > Streptophyta > Polypodiopsida > Cyatheales > Cibotiaceae > Cibotium > Cibotium barometz. The sequence continues at coordinate 11,467,173 of NC_141111.1, read as the reverse complement.
TGAGCAGGGGGTGGCTGCTCATTGTCGGGGCAATCAAGCTTGTCGATAGCCCGCCCATCCGGGTTTCACAGGCTGTTGTATAAAATGCCTAATGTAGATTTTCAAGCAAATAGTTTCTTTATCATGGAACCCTAAACACGGCACTGAGTGTGGTGTGTGCCATTGTGTAGGAGAGCCAGTTGAAAGCTACTATTTAGTACTGGCCAGCCGGTCCTATTCAGAGAATTTGTTTGTTTGTGAGCATACAATCCCATTTTTTTTGCCTCTTCAAGAAACTGAAAGGCGACATCTTTCTTCAAGTGCGGCGGTAAGCTAGTCGCAACTCTTCTGTTGTTGTTGCAGATCCTTTTTGGTGACATTGTCAAGAAGAACCTGAGGCTTTGTGGCTTTGCTTTTTCCTTGCAGATGTTTATCAACATCATTGGTGACTTGCTTCAAGCATATGTATCTAGGCGAGAACAGGTAACTTGAGTTTGTATGGCTATCAGTTTTGAGTTCCTTCAACTTCCTGCACAGTTAGATGTTTGTGTCAAGTAAGGGGGGGTCCACAAGCATTTGCTGTACAGATCCCCCCCCCGGCCCTCCTCTCCCCTGCCTCACAACCACACACACATCTCAAATTTTATGTAGATAAAGGCATTCAAGGAGTCAAAAGCAGATAAAATCAAGCACATGTCGCATAGCGTGCTGTGTGATGTTGTGGATCTCATGGTGGAAGAATTTGAATGGTACGTCTAACAACTTGAATTTGATCTTTGTATTCGAGTATGATAGGATGTTGTGTTGACCCTACTTGTGTTGGTTTTTTGGTGCAGCAAGGTGACTGTCAGCCTTGGGTACGAGGACTTGCGTTCTGAGCTGCCTACTCGAACAAAGGTTGTCATCTGGCCACCTGTATCCTCGAAGGGAAAATGCCAGGCCATAAGTCCCGAAGAAAGCAAGCCCAGAGCTACTCCAATCAGTTTAGTATATGCAGAAAAGATATTAAAACAAGAGTTTTTGTCCCAAGGTAACAAAGCCTCGTAATCCTCTTGTCAAAAGATGCACTTCATGGCAACAAGCCTTGTCATTTAATTTTCAATTTTCACATGTAGGCATACATGCATACATGTGCGCGCACTCACATTCCATTGCACACATGCATGCATAAACGCACACACACACGAGAAGTGCTAAGTGATGAGTCAATCACAATACTTTATGACATCACATAGCTAATGTGGGCAGGACATAAACACGTTTTGCTACTGAGTGACTGTTAGAAGTCAGAGTCGACCCCAAAGGAACACCCTTATGAACCTCCTTGATCTTGTGATGGGCTCTGGTGCCTCCCTATCCACCCCTCTAGGCTAGAAAAAACTGGTGATGGTAAGGTGAGAGGAGGGCTATTGGGGGCGAGGATCTCTAACTAGTGACTCTCTGTGTCGGCTGAGCTCCAGTAGGAAGAGTCCAAGACACCTCTAATCTGGGTACTCCATGATCCAGGATAAGGGTCCAAAGCCCTCTTTGAATAGACAGTGAAATCTCCCTCTGATCTCATAGTAGACTGGGCACTGGCAAACGTAATGCTCCTCTGAGAGAAAGAGAGAGAGAGAGAGAGAGAGAGAGAGAGAAATGAAATGAAATGAAATGTTATATTAACGTCTTCAAAAGGCCAAAGTGACCTATGAGACCAAAGTTACAACCATGTGACATCTGATACACTGTCTGGAAAAGAAAAGAAAGAACTGAAGGTGAGAGAGAGAGAGAGAGAGAGAGAGAGAGAGAGAGAGAGAGAGATTACGCGTCTACTAAAGACCCAATGGCCTATGTCCACGGCATATCTCATCATGGAACAGAAAATAAATAGAATAAAACAAAACTATCTTCTTCTTTTTTTTTCATGAGGTCTTATTCCATTCCTAGTTGCACACAGGAATTTCACCCGGCTACACACACACACACCATACTAACCACACACACACCCGAGTACCACAAGGGGGTACCACCCTTTCCAAATATTGGCCACTTTATAGGCAGTGGACAAGCTGCGGGACAAACCCCACAAGTTAGTCGCTCGGCTGATTGGAGTGAACACCCTGCATAGCTTTGGCAGAATTGGGCGTCATAAGTCGAGTCATGATCTTTGATGTCCATGGCACAACCATCATTCTTGATCCATAGCATGAGCTTGAAGGGCAAGCATTGCACACTATTGTCCGAAGAGGAAAGTGGATGCAAGCACCATGACCATCGAACGATGACGGCCTAAGGAGCTGCCTACGTGCCCACCTGCACGCGAACACACCCTTAGTAGAAGATGTCCCCAAGAGGATTTGAACCCAAGACCTCCCGTAGAAAGTCCAAGGTCTTATCCACTAGGCTACCACCTTGGGGACAAAACAAAACTATCTCACCTGGAGTGATACAAAAATGTTCATGGAAACCTCACCATGGAATACAGGGAACATGAAACATGAAACATGAGATGAGCATCTGTCACAATTTGGCCACCCAAGTGGTCTTCCCCTATTTCGTGCCAAGGTACGGGAGGCTAGGGAGCTTCGTGTCACCCATGCCGAGGCTAGGACTTGTATCACCTACAGGCTACGGTGAGGCCAGGCCTCGTGTCACCTGTAGTGTGGCCAGAACGTGGAACCCAGTGTCAGGGATCCCAATTTAGGCTTCCCATTGAGCTAGTTTCGTGATTGGGAAGGCGTGTTATTTACACGTTCCAAGAATGGGAGATATATCCATTGCATAATGCATGTGCACGCATCTCTGCTTGCTTGAAACTGATTTCGCATGACTTGTTTTGTGTGACTGCCTGGTATGATGTGCCCAATTCACTAGTAGGGTCGCCCACTCGTGAACCATGCGAACGATGTGAACAGGTGGTAAGTATCATTTCTAACCTTATTTTTATTTGCAAAGGTTTTGTAACCTTAGGGGTTCACACTCACTTTAAATACCAAGCCACCCGTTGGCCAGTGCCTGAGGTCCAATTCCATAACCCTTGTCTAGCCAGCCTGGTGGGCACCCTCACTTCCCTTCCCATCCACGTGAGGCCATTTAATGGCTTGAGAAGTGCCCACCCTATACTTCAGGAGCACTGCTAGGTGGCAAGAGGGGATTGGACCCCTTCCACCCCCCTTCACCAACCTATCCCACGAGTGCTTCTCCCTCTCTCTCTCTCTCATTGGAAAAGAAGCGTATCATTGTTGGGCTATCCTTCTGCAAGTCGACTCTCTCACAAAATTTCCCCTTGGCTGTTGTACCTGGTGTAGCTGCCTACTGTACCTGGTGTAGTTGCGTAATGTACTTGTTGTACCTGACTACATACCTATTGAAACCCTACTTGTTCCTGCAAGTACACGTCAAAACCCTAATTGTCACCATTTGGCCGCCCAAGTGGTCTTCCTCTATTTTGTGCCAAGGTACGGGAGGCCAGGGAGCTTCGTGTCGCTTGTACTGAGGCCAGGACTACTTTAGAGGGGATGTTTGTGGCGGAGTCTTAGACAATTTGGGGCTTTTCAGCCATTGTATTTTGTCCAGTCGCCCAATTAGCTGTCCAATGTGGACACTTTTATTATATTTGGACACTTGTATTATTATTTTTAGGTTTGGCAGTCAACCAACCCTAATGGCATCCAACTAGCCCATAGGACACTATAAATAGAGGGAAAAGGTTGAGAGCCATTTATGTTGAGTAGTGAGTGCTTGGAGACAGAGGTGGGCAGCAAACTAAGGCCACACCGGACATAACGTGAGCATCATCAATGTTCTCATCATCAACATGCATGAGTGAGGTCCATTCATGATTAGCAATCATTGTACATATCTATTCATGTTTTGGAAAACTATGGCCACACCCGACATGGTGTGAATATCATTAGTGTTCTCATCATGGCCATTCAAGAGTCAGGTCTATTAACAATATCTACAATGATTGTACATATCCATTCATGTTTTGGAATATATAGTAAATTAGGGCATGGTGTGTCTTGTCTATTGCATGTTTTCATTCAGGCTTCCGCATAGAAAGACCTGCATTAATGTGAATCTGTAGCTTAACTTGTGTTCATGCGTTAATCTCCATTAGTCTAAGCACTCATGTGAATACAATTAAGATCGACGAAATGACAACAAGAATATTTACATCACCATGAAGACTAAAGTTAAAACTGTAGACACACCAGTGCCAGAATGCAACACCCCCCCCCGGGTGCCTCCCTTCTCTTGATAATGATTTTATAAACAAGGAGGAATTCGGGGCTCATTGTGTGTGAACACACTCCCTTATGAGAGGATAGGATAAGTGTGCCATGTGTCATCAATTTAGTGTGTGTGTGTGTGATTTCTATGGGTCAAAGATTAAGGCTACTAGCCTACAAAGCATGTACTTGTGAAGGGTTTTACACATCAATCAATCAATCATCATTGAGTCGCGAAATACTCTCTCCCTTTGAGATTTGTCACCTCTCTCTCTCTCTCTCCCACCACACACACACACACACACACACACACCATTGTTGGGTTTTATGCTGTGTATGCACCCAGAGGAGTGCTAGTGATCATCAGTAGATTACTGGGGCACTTTTTACTTCAGTTAGTGGAGGTTTTTTCCCCCAGTTTAGCTCAGTTTCACTTATATGCAGTTTATAAGTGTTTTGATCCACCCGGCACATTTATGGCCGGACATGTGAACACTTATCTTTAGGGTCACTATCATGTGGCTATTGTACTTCACTTTTTTATCATTCAAGCAATAGACTGAAGTCGTGTTCTCTCTGTGTGTTGGTTTCCACGCCTGTTTGTACCTTCTGTAAACCCTAACCCTAACACCAATTCCCTTCAATTGGTATCAGAGCATTGAAGCTTGCTCTGCCCTGCCCGTACACTGCCAGTGTTGCATTGAAGCTCTGCCCTGCTCTGCCCGTTACCTTTGATATCGCACAGCTCCGTACAGTGTACCTGCACCAGTCCGTACACACCTGCGCAGGGCAGTACTGCTCCGTACATCTCTGCTTCAGTACAAGACTGCGCCGCCTTCAACTACACCTCTGCGCCTGCTGCCCGTACATCCAGTCTACGCCGCCTGCAAATCGTCACTTGTACCTGGTCGCCTTCAGTCCGGTACTGCAACAGGCGTCGCCTACAACTACTGTACCTGCCCGTACAGTAAGCGCCGCCTTCAAGAGTTCTGTACCTGGTCGCCTCAACGTTGCAGCACCCTGTACAGCTTCCGTACCTGTCAGAGCCGACCACACTACTGTGTAGTACAAGTCGACTGTACCTGCACAGGGACTGCACCTGCAAAAGTACCACAAGCTACTCAGACAATCTGTGGTAAGCATCAAAAATTCAGTTTTTGGGCAATATTATTTTCTCTGTGAAAATATACAGGCACAACAGGCAGATTTTCTAGCAAGGAACTATACAGGTTTTTTGCACAGATTGGGTGCAGCAAATTTGGGCATTTTTGGGGCATTTTGGCATTGTGTATGCCATTTGCTGCTCTACTCAGTCATTGGTGCATTGACCTGCACATTCAGAGGATTGAGAGTGCAGGCATATTTGGGTGAACTGTATTCAGTGGAGTACAGTTATTATCAGGGTTTCTGCTATTAGGTTTTTTGGTAAACAGGTACAACATTGTGCGTAAAGCATAATGGCAAATCAACAGCAAAGTGATGTATTCACATATTTGTCTAAGGAAGACAAATTGGATGGCACGAACTACTCCTTGTGGAGTTTTATGCTGAAGAATGTGCTTGTGGCAAAAGGTCTTTGGGATTTTGTTAGTGGTGATGAACCATGTCCAAGTCCATTGGCTCCAGAGACTCCTCCCCAAGGGGGTGCTCGTGGACGAGGACAACAGGTACAGGCTCCAGGACAGCCATTGCCTGTTCAAAGAACAAATGCTCAAAAGACATGGGATGCCAGGGATGCACAAGCTTTGTCACTCATTGCATTGTCAGTACAGAGGTCCATTATACCTCATATTCGTTCAGCTGGCTCTTCAGAGAATGCATGGGTGACTTTGGAGCAGATGTATGCTGCTCGTAATGAGGCTAGGATCTCATTTTTGAAAAGAGAGCTGGAAAATCAGAAAATGAATGAAGGAGATGATATGTCTAGCCACTTAAACAAGCTGCAGGATTTGAGAGAGCAACTCATCAATGTGGATGAGATTATTCCTGAGACACAGCTTGTGTCCACCATCTTGCACTCTTTGCCAAGATCTTACTTGGCTTTTCATACCTCTTTGAACCTCAGCATGAGGAATGCTGTTGAACCCCTCAAGTATCAGGAACTTGTTGCTCTCTTACTACAAGAGGAGCAAATGAGGAAGAATATGAATATGAACACAAATGCTGACCAAGCATTTACTACAAGTCAAAAGGGGAAAGGAAAAACTCAGCCAAAGAGTGCAAATCAAAACTCAGGTGATGGTGGTTCTTCACAGGATACCAAGAAAAGTGATGGACAGCCCAAGAAGAAGGGCAAATGTCATTACTGTAAGAAGCCAGGTCACTACATCACTGAATGTAGGAAGAGGATTGCCAAAGAGAAGGCAAAGGAAGCTGGGATGTCTGTTAATGATGCTTCTAAAGCTCCTCCAGAGACTGCTTCTTTTGTTGAGGACAGGGATTACTGTTTTTATACATGCAGCTATGATGCCTCTTGGTCTTCACAGGCACTCAGTTTTACAGAGCATGCATGTACTTGGTATTTTGATAGTGGTGCCTCAAAGCATATCACATCTCGCAGGGATTTGTTTAGTCATGTTGGCCCTGCCCCTGTTGGCAAAACTGTTCAGTGTGCCAACAATGCTTCATATCCAGTTCGTGGCATTGGGGAGATTCAGCTCACAGCCATTGATGGCTCCATTCTCCGCCTTACAGATGCCTTATATGTACCAGGGATAAAGAAGAATTTGTTGTCCATTTCTTCTTTAGCACATTGTGGTATGCAAGTCCACTTTGATGATGATAAATGCATGGTCAGAGACAAAGCTAATGCCTTGACCTTGATGCTTACTGGTACATTATGTCATGGACTTTATCAGTTGGATGCATTTCAGCTAGTGGATCAGTCTGCTTATCATGCATTCACTCTTACTCCAGCTATGGTTGATGCGGAGTTATGGCATGCTCGCATGGGGCATGTAAATTTTGGTAGTCTTATGCTTATGCAGCGACATAATATGTTTACAGATCTACCTCTCACGGAGAAGCCTCCAGATCCCATTTGTGAAGGATGTATTTTGGGAAAAATGCACAGGTTTTCCTTCCCACGTGATCAGGCTCTAAGAGCAACTGCAAAGTTGCAACTTATACACAGTGATCTTTGTGGTCCCATGCAGACGAAGTCATTGGGTGGTTGCTTCTATTCTGCAACATTTATTGATGACTTCTCTCGTATATGCTGGGTCTATCCTTTGACACAGAAATCACAGGTATATGATGCATTTTTGGCCTTTGTAGCACTTGCTGAGACAGAGTCAGGATGCAAGGTGAAGACTCTCCGTTCTGACCGAGGGGGGGAATATATGTCACATATGCTGAATTCCTTTCTTGGGAGTAGAGGTATAAAACATCAGTATACTACTCCTTACACTCCACAGCAGAATGGGGTTGTAGAAAGGAAGAATCGGTCACTCATGGAGATGGCCAGATGTATGCTAAAGGCAAAAAGGCTACCACATATCTTTTGGGTGGAAGCAGTAATGTGTGCTTGTCATATTTTGAATCGATGTCCCACAAAGGCATTGGTTTCTATTACTCCTTTTGAGGCTTGGCATGGCCGCAAGCCTTCTGTATCGCATTTTCGTATCTTTGGGTGTCTTGCATATGCAATTTGAATCTGGTTATGGCAGCCAGTTTACAGGATGATGATGAGCCTGATTCATTTGTGGATGCACGAGATAATGTGCATTGGAACAAAGCCATGCAGGATGAGTTTGATTCTATTAAAAAGAATCAAACATGGGATTTGGTTGATCTGCCCCAAAGGCAAGAAAGCAATTGGTACTAAATGGGTCTATAAGTTGAAAAGACATGCAGATGGATCCATTGACAGGTACAAAGCCCGTCTAGTTGCAAAGGGCTATTCACAGAAGAAGGGCATTGATTATGAGGAGACATTTGCTCCTACATCCCGTATGTCGACACTTAGGTGTGTCATTGCATTGGCTGCACATCGTGGTTGGGTTGTTCACCAGTTGGACATAAAGACTGCATTTCTACATGGGGACCTCGAGGAGGAAGTTTATGTATTTCAGCCCATGGGATTTGCAGAACATGGTCATGAGGGGAAAGTTTGCAGGCTGAAAAAGGCCTTGTATGGTTTGAAACAAGCTCCACGAGCTTGGTATGCAAAAATAGATGCTTTTCTACTCACTCAGGGATTTGTGAACAGTCCATCAGAGGCCACTCTGTATGTAAAGAAAGAAGAGACAGATCTGCTGGTCATCAGTCTTTATGTGGATGATCTCTTGCTCATGGGATCAAATGATGACAAAATTGCAGCTTTTAAGGAGATACTGCAACAGACATTTGACATGTCTGACTTGGGCCTTGTACATTACTATTTGGGCATACAGTTTGTGCAGGATAACAGAGGCATTGGGTTGTTGCAATCACGCTATGTTGCTAAACTTCTGGAGAAGTTTAAATTTCAGGATTGCAAGCCTATTAGTACTCCTATGGAGCCTGGGATGAAACTGTCACTACAAGATGACAGTGTTTCCTTTGATGCCACTACATATGCTCAGGCTGTTGGGTGCCTCATTTACTTGTGTAATACAAGGCCAGATATTCAATATGCAGTCTCTCAGTTGAGCAGATTCATGCACAGCCCGCGGTTGTCACATTGGCAAGCTGTGAAGCGTGTATTCCGTTATTTGCAGGGTACCTTGTCTCTTGGATTGCTTTATCCTGAGGGGGGTGACATGCAGTTACACGCTTACAGTGATTCAGATTGGGCTGGTGATTTTGATACCAGACATTCCACTAGTGGAAATTGTTTCTTCCTTGGCTCTTCATGCATTTCTTGGCTAAGCAAGAAACAGACCACAGTGGCCACTTCGTCTTGTGAGGGAGAGTACAGAGTAGCCTACACTACTACTGTTGAGTGTGTTTGGCTGCGTCGTCTCATGACTGATATGGATATTTCAGTGGAAGAGTCTACACCTATCTATACTGATAGTCAGAGTGCCATTGCTGTGGCCAGGAATCCTGTGTTTCATGCTCGCACGAAACACATTGAGATTCACTATCATTTTGTTCGGGAGAGACTCCAGGCAGGAGATATCAGTCTGATCTACTGTCCTACAGATCAGAATGTGGCAGACATCTTCACCAAGGCATTACCACGTCCGAAATTTGAAGCATTCCGCAGTGCTTTGAATTTGTTTCCTTTTGGTGGATGATGTACAGTGATCACATATCACTCCAGGGGGGTTTGTTGGGTTTTATGCTGTGTATGCACCCAGAGGAGTGCTAGTGATCATCAGTAGATTACTGGGGCACTTTTTACTTCAGTTAGTGGAGGTTTTTTCCCCCAGTTTAGCTCAGTTTCACTTATATGCAGTTTATAAGTGTTTTGGTCCACCCGGCACATTTATGGCCGGACATGTGAACACTTATCTTTAGGGTCACTATCATATGTGGCTATTGTACTTCACTTTTTTATCATTCAAGCAATAGACTGAAGTCGTGTTCTCTCTGTGTGTTGGTTTCCACGCCTATTTGTACCTTCTGTAAACCCTAACCCTAACACCAATTCCCTTCAATATGGCTACCTTCAATCCACCATAAGCTTCTGATCCTGTGTAGCTCTAATAACAACATGGTATTAGAGCAAGGCTCTTTGCACTTTCCACCTGGCACCCGCTGGCGTTGGGTGGCACTCCGCCAGCCGTGGCTAAGCTAGCCCCTTCAGGTCTTGCCCATGGACTTTCCGTTTTTTGCCCATCTGTGTGAGTGCGGCCCGAACTTGTCACTGTTGACACGTCGTCGTCTCCCTTTGTCTGTTGTGCCTGCCTCACTCCTTGTGCGTCCTTGTGCCTAGTAGCACTCAAGCTTCCATTGGTGACAGAAACTCCCTGCCATCGGCTTGATTGTACCTGCAATGCCACTTCAGAAAGCGATTTGGGGCTTTTTTGAAATCAATTGACTGTACCTGCAATGCCACTTCAGAAAGCGATTTGGGGCTTTTTTGGAGTCAATTGAAAACCTTCTAATTGATGGTCTCCAATCATAAAAATTTGGGGCCCTTGTAAAAATTAGCTCTACTTCAAATAGGAACACTTGCAACATCAAAAATTCGGGGGTTTTCAAATTGAAGTCTTTGAAAGCATCATGTAGACCAACAAAAGCACTCTGGCCATTGAAAAGTTCAGTGGAAGAAATTTCCCGACATGGCAGATTAAGATGCATCTTCTAATGATGAGAGATGGCGTTGGGAATGTGGTGAGCGGCACAGACTTCAAACCAAGCGACGAAGTGGAGAAGATTTCCACTTAGAATGATCGAAATGACAAGGCTATGGCACTCATTGGGCTCAGGTTGCTTGACAACTTGATTCATCATGTGGAATTTACCAAGAGCTCAAAAGAAGTATGCGACAAGTTGAAAAACTTGTTTGGTAATAAAATTATGAACTCCAAAGTATTTCTTAGCAAAACGTTTTCTGCTTAAAAATGTATCAAGAAGAAACTTTGGGTGAGCAACCTTGGCTCTATATTACGATGACTCTCTAGCTTGGGAGTTACAGTGGATGAGGATGATAGGAAGGCTGTGTTTCTATCCAGTATAGAAGAGGTTTCAAAATTCTCTGAAACTTTTGACTTTACTAAGGGTGGCTTGGGAAATGAGATGGTTGCAGTCCTCATCGCAGCAACAAAGAGCAAGGTGAGATTTCCTTTGAGTTAAACAGGTCCATGGTCACAAAGTGAAAAGGCAAGAAAGAAGGAAGGACTATCAGATGCAACTTTCAAGAAGCTCGGACATATAGAGAGCCAATGCTTCAAGAAGTTGGCCAAAGAGCAAGAGGAGGTGCATGCAAACTCGGTGGCAGAAGATGATAAAGAAGTCCAGGAAGCAGGAGCATCTTCAGCAGTAGAACATAAAGCTTTATTGGAATCAAATTCACCATGGATATTCTCGAACTTGACGGATTTGTAGCCTGATTCCTTTTCGACGTTGCTGCAACTGAAGCACCGGGGGTTGAAGAACTAGGGTTAGCTCCTGGGGTCTGTGTGGGAGCTGAGCTCACCACGGAAGCTGTGGAGGCGGCGGCGGCCTTTGGAGGCTTCTTCGGACAATCCCGAGAAGTATGTCCTTTTGTATGACAAAAGAAATATCTACCCTCCTTCTTGTACTGAGAAAGCTCCTCAGCACTCAACTTGCCACCTGTCTTGCCTGCCTCCGCTTTCTGGTCTGGAGTAAGCTTAGATGCATTGTTCGAGTTCTTGGAGCCAGAGGCTCCCGGGCTCTGTCCTGGGGAAGACCCCGTCTGGTTCTGGCTTTTGCCCCCCGAGGCGTTAGCCTTGGGAGAAGCCGGCTGGGAAGTCTTGGGCTTGCCACCATTGTGTTTCATTTTTGCACTCTGCGCAAGCGAGAGTGCGTCCTCAAAGGTGGCTGGCCTAAACATACGCACCTCCCATTGGATTTGCGTGTCTAGGCCATACAAAAACTGCCCTTTCTTGTCCGAATCAGATAAGCCTAATTGTAGACACAAGGTCGAAATTTTATTGGCAAACTGAAGGACTGGTTGCGCATTCTGACGCGCTCCCCTGAACTCGTCTTCGAGTCGCTCAAGGTAGTGGGGCGGTAGAAACTGCTGCTTAAGGTCGCGGACGAACTCGTCCCACACATAAGTTGCCATACCTGCTCTGGTGTGGGCATGAGCCCACTGAGTCCACCAAGGAATGGCCTCACCTTCCAAGTACCAACTAGCCAAGATCACTTTGTCAGTATCTGTTTTCCTTACTGCGGCAAAGTAAGCTTCAAATTGATGCAACCATGAATAAAGAGTTGTGGGATCGAGTTTACCATTATACTTTTTGAAATTCATTTTCTCGGGAAAATGATTCGAGGGCGCCGCCGGTGTCAATCTGACGTCCAAAGCTCTGAGGTAACGCTCGTGTTCCACGCGTCGCATGGCGTCGTCTTCTCATTGTCGGATCTCCAATGCACGCATCTGCATCTCAAGCAAGGAGCTTGGCTGCGGCTGTGACCCAGCGAGAGGGTCCCTGTGACGAGAATCTGGTATCTGGGATACGGAAGGAGAGGGAGGAGGAGATGGAAAACGCGACGCTGGAGAGCGAGAACGCTCCTCCAGAGCCAAGATCCGCGCCTTCTGCTCATCCAACTTGGCTGTCTGGTCTGCGATTGCTCGCATCATCTGCTGGAACATGTCTGTGACACTCAAGCCGGGTGCCCTAGCTGGGCTGCCTGGTGCACTCTGGTCCCATGGTTCTGGTTCTCTCTCGTCGCCGAAACTCGCCATAGCGGGAAAATGCAATTCCTTTCCGGAACGCAATCTGACCATCCACTATCTGTGTGGGAGACTTCCGGAGGCTTTTGGAGGCTAAAAACCAACCGTCCTTCAAGGGACAGGAGTCACTCCGAAAGGGGTAGTCCACCGGCATCTAAAAACCAACCACACGAGCGAAAAAATTTTCTGGTTTTCTTTGCTGAATCTTTGTCCTTGAAGTAGGCTCTGATACCACTGTAATATGCGGAAGCTTCGGAGAAGGATCGGTACTTCAAAACTCAGAAATCAGCACTCTTTTCGCGACGGAATTAACGCACAAACTGAAAGGAGATGTGCAGAAAATAGAGAGAGAAGGGGGAGATGGAGAGGACATAGTATTGGGTCCCAATTACCCTCTGTAGGGCCCCCACCACAGATGGTGTATTTGCTTTATTAGAATGATGTAAATCTGAAAACAAATACAGAAAACTTGACCTTTTCTTGGCTGGAAAATCCTGCCCTTGACCTTCAGAAGTCCACCCCTTTGCTTGGCAATCTCCTTGGCTTGATTGGCCCTTGATTGGCTTGAGCACTTGGTGAAAACTGAGATGAATGATGGGATTTAGGCCTACTCTATTTATACTCCTCCTCAGGAGCAGTCGGCCAGCTGAAAAACAGCTTATTGTCCCACGACTGGTGAAATTCAGCAATAAATGCTGAATTAAATCCCAAAAAATACTACCTTTTTTTCTTAACAGGCTGAAAGTGATGCGCCTGCTTCTGATTGGCTGGACACCACTTTTGTCCACAATCCCAAGGCTGAGCAACTTGTATGGGCTGCCCCATACATGCCCTACAGCCATATAAAGGCTGTAATCCCCTGGAGATTGCCTGATCTGTGCCCTACGGCTGTCCTACAGCCCCTCCATGGCTGGTGGGTTCAGCCTGGGCCTTCCTGGCCCTCATGGGGGTGGTTCTACACCATTCCCATGTCCACACTCAGATCCGGGGTAGCCCTATGGGCTGGCCCCTTGTCCTAAACTAATCTACTCAGTGATGTGGCATCCGGTACCATACCAGATACACAGAACCACTAACATCATTCTAGAGGGAGACTCACAGCGCGGACTGGCACTGTTTCATGTGTAGGACAGTGCACACCTGACCTTGGACTCATGTGCAAGACAATGCACACCTGACCTCGGACGACTGAGATGGATCCCTGGTTGACTCGTCTTGGACTGGGCTCACATGGGACCAGTTCACCATCCCAGGTCCTACACCTTCTGTACAGAAATGTCTACGTGGCATCCAAGTGCAGGATGCGCGTGACATATACTGTGCTAATAAGCTGGTTCCACCATTTTTCCTAAACTGTAGGATTAGGTTCACATGGTGTTACCAAATTAAATGATGCATGAATGAGTGAGTGAGTGAGAAAGAAAGTAATATTTTTGTCTTCAAAAGACCCCAAGGGTCTATGAGACCATGAGTGGTACAATGATACCATGGGTATACTGAGCCATGGAAAAGGTAACTGGAAAAAAAAAAACAACTATCACTAGTGTATATACAATAATACATGTGACATCAGCATATGACCCTGTGTATGACGTAAACTAGCCATGATCAACTAATGGTAATGCCTGCCATCAGCCAATATCGATCTGATGGCTAAGAGAATATCAGGCCTCTGTGATGGAAGCATGCCATGGCGTCGAAAGGCCTCTTGGATCCGTACTTGATGGAGGGTTGTGGGGAGAGAGAGAGAGAGAGATGAATGTCTTCAAAAGACCCAAAGGGTCTATGAGACCAAAATGATGTAGTGTCCATGAGAGAGAGAGTAATATTAACGTCTACGAAAGACCCCAATGGTCTGTGAGGCCAAAAATGATACAATGGTACCATGGATATACTAAGCCATGGAAAACTAAAAGAAAAAGTTTAAAAAAAACATCTAAGACTAGTGTATATGCATGTAATCAGCAGATGATCCTGTGTAGAGTGATATGTTCCGTGATCAGTTAATGACGATACCTGGCTAGGCTAAGGGTGAAATTCCTCCCTCCCTCGGAGAGAGAGAAGGGAAGGAGGTTTTCATCCCTTTGCATGTTCTGATAATGCAGCATACAAAGAGCTAATCTAGGGAGGGATGAATTTCACCCTTAGCATGTTCTGGATTCTGCAGCATACGAAGAGCTAATTTTGACCTCATCTCTACTAATAATGTATAATTTGTTATCTTCGCATGATCTGACGCTTCAGCATATAAAGAACTAGTTGATGGCATGAACACCATATTTTCTGGGCAAACGTCTTCAACCATGGATGCAATGCCTGCCCCTCCTCCTCCCGCAGATCAGTAAGCATGTATCAAGTCTTCTAACTGTAGTTATAACATGGAAATTATATGTTCTACAACGACACAAAATTGTCTGTACCGCTCGCTCTCAAAGCATGGTTTTGAGGTGACAACACCAGGTATGTTTGCTTTGCAAATGTTTTCACTGCACAAATTTTTCTGTTCATGCTTTGATAGTTGTTTCTAAGTTCTTCCCTGGAGTGTGTACCTGATTCTTCTAATTTTTTCTTTGCTTAAGCCAACTTGAAGGGACTACTATAAGGTCAGATTGTTTTTGGCTGGAAATGTGGACCAATCCAACAAAAAGCATCCTTTTTGCGTGACGAGGCTTATCTGAAGAAGGAATCATTCTCTCCTTTTTCTGCATACTAACACTTTCACCAAGCAAAGAAGATGATTGGGAAAGGTGAACAACAAATTAACAGAAAATGTACAAGCTTAACTATGCATCCAGTCTTGTGAGAGAACTTGTACCCTTCAGGTCATTGTAAAATTCATCTAAATTTTGGCTACTGCAATCGTTTATTGAATTTTTACTTTTTTCATGTTTGTGCAAAGGCCTAGCATGCACGTCCAAATGAAGTCAATGTATAGAAGGGGGTTGATATATTTAGCAATTTCGTCTTTACTTGCTTGAAAGGTTGATCTACATAGTCAACTAGACATGTACTCCCTCTCACAAGCAGCCTCTAGATCCATATGGATTTCTCCTTGGAAAGAGGTTGTGGCAGGAAGCTTGCAGAAGCATGAGGACATCCCACATTTCCTACTTTTACTACAAAGTATGGGGATAGCTCTTGTATGGTTGGTGGATGAAGTGGAGCCAAATATTAAATGCCACGTTATCATTACACACTACTGCTCATGTTTGCTTTCACTTAACAATGCTTTTGGATTGTTACAAAAGCACCCCTTCATTGTAATCAAAGCATCTAATCTTGCAATCAACTAAACGATCAGGCAAAAGATGAATAGTTGTCGCTTAGAGTCTCAAATCTTACAATCTATACGCCACTTATTGATGTTCAGGGTCTCTAATCATGCAATCAACGCAAAGCAAGAGCGCATTAATTGTTGTCTAGGCTCTGTAATCTTCTTACATTACAATTAGGCGAATCAAGACCTTATCATTTGTTGATTAGGGTCTCTGAATTTGCAATCAGAGTACGCATGCAAGAGAGCTCATATGGTAGAATCAAACTCTTTTTGGGGGGTATAAGATTGGCAAACTGTGAGACAATCAAGACACTTAAAACATCTTACTTGTAAGATAGTATTTTGTACATTTAGTATTTTCTATGGGAGAAAACTCTTGTGTTTATTGAGTTCTAAAGCTACTAAGAATTTAGGTTACACAAGATCTTGCAAGGTTGTCAATTAGTTTGTCAAGCATCTTGGTTAGTTATAACAACTCCTATTGTCATCATTAGATACAACACTTCAAAATGACATTCATATTAAGTACGGTGTGCTAGAGAGGAGGGGAACTCGGCAAAATGGAAAACATTCAATAATAGAAGGAGACCAGAGAGAGACTTTTGTAGGCTTTCAAAAGGGAGAAATAGTAGGGAAGTGGTGGGGAAAATTCCAGATGAGAGTGGGCAACAGCCGGAGAATGCTGAGCAAATTGCAAGAAAACGGGTAGATTTCCTTGGGTCCACCCTTAGTTTGAAGGAGGACTGCTCTCACAAGAGGTTTCAGGCATAAAATAAACTGTTAGGACTAGTTAATCATAGTGTAGATCCTGACAAAGCTAGATGGTTGGAGAGGGATGTTGATATTGAGAAATGCTAGGTGGCTCTTTTGAACTTAAGAAGGGACAAAGCTCCAGGATGGGATGGCATGTCTATGGAATTCTTCATTGCCTTTTGGGCATCCCTCAAGGATATAGTTTGGGAAGTGTGTAAAAAGGCCTTCAACTCTAGCAGTTTGGATAAGGATTTCAAAGAAGGTTTACTGAAGTTAATCCCTAAGCAAACTGCTTGCAGTAGGTTTGGTCATTGGAGGCCTATCACCCTGTTGACTGTCATCTATAAGATCTTGGCCAAGGTAATTGCTCTTAGAATCACTGTTGTTTTGCAAGAAGTTATCTCTAAGAAATAGCATGGGTTTATTAAGGGCCGATCAATATATGATAATATTTTTGCAGCCATGTTGGGAAGAAATGTGGCCCTCAAAACTCAATAGAAATGTATCATGATGCAATTGGACTTGGAAAAGGCTTATGATAGGGTTCATTGGTCTTTTGTGGCAAGAGTAATGGAGAAACTTGGCTTTGAAACTAAAATGGCTACATGTATTTACACTATGATCTGGGGAGGGCATTCTAATGTCCTATTATTTGCTATTTCTTCCCATCCCCTGGTGGTGGCTTTGGAAGATGCATGTAGTAAAGGAAGTATTACTGGATTGAAGCTGAGACACAGTGAGCAACTAATTATTCAGTGCTTTGATGATGATTCACTATTGTTCCTGAATAATAATATGAGACAGGCTCTGTCTATTATACAGGAATTTGTTGTGGCATCTGGATCCAGATGCAACCTTCAGAAATCTAGAATTATAAGTCTTACTGAGGACAATGATTTTGAATTGGAGAGGTGGGGGTGTGAGGCAGTAAGGAAAGGACAAATTGTTAGGCATTTGGGAGTCCCATTTGGGGTTGAAGTTACAAACAAACAGTTGACTAATTGGGCATTAGACAGATTTCTTGAAAAGTTAAAGAAATGGGAGGGGATCAGAATTCCTTTTCATGACATGATAGTAATATGCAATACTGTGCTGAATGCTTACATTATGTTTTTGTGTCCTGTGCTTGAATTTGGGAAGTGTCACTGGAAAAAGATAGTGGGTCCCATTAGAGATTTCTTATGGAGGAATGGCAAAACTACTAGAAGAGTTCCAGCATGGCTTGCTTGGACAAGTTGTATGTCCCTAAGGGGGAAGGTGGTATTGGAATTTTGCATCTACCAATCCAAACCCTCCGTTGCCTTGCTTCTCCCCAAGTGTCTTCAACAAGAAGAAACATGGTCAGTGTTGGTGGAGGTATTATTGGTTCAAGCCAAAGGCGATTGGCAGGGGTTGGGTTCGAAAGACAAATTGTTTTCCTATGCTCTTTTGATGATGATTATGCAGGATGCTAACCACCAACAGGTGGAAGGAAGGCTCGAGTCTTATGTCTTGGGATGGGGGATGCAGAGCTTCAAGTAATTCTATGCTTAGTTTGGGGCTCTGGTGGTCTCTTAGATTTTACCCCCCTTTAGGTCTTCTTGATACTTACTCAACAAGGAAACTGAATAATAAAGGGCTAAAGAGGTTGAATGATTGTTGGGATTGGACAGCTATTGGGTGGAAGGAACTGGATCAGCTGACACACGAATTTCACTTTTTTGGTAGGGAGAGGGATTCAATGGCATAGGTGCTTGTTTATATTTAGCTTGGGTGGTTTTCCACTGCATTAGATGAGTCTTGCTGGATTAAAGACGAGGCTTGGTTCAATGGGGCTACACTGGGCAAAAGGAAAAACTAGAGAGACCTGTATACTGGACTAAGAAAAGGATAAAGCAATGTGGAATATTGTAATAGGATTTGGAGGGTGAGCTAGAGCTCTGGTTGTTGGAAGAATAGATGGAAGCAGCTATGGGAATGTCAATTACTTGTTAAATTTCAAGTCTTCTTGTGGAGGGTATGGATGTGGGCTTTGCCCATTGGAACTAAATTAGTTTCAGGTCTTCTTGTGGAGGGTATGCATGTGGGCTTTGCCCATTGGGACTAAATTAATGCAAAATAATTTTACTAGTGGGTGTTGTCCCAGGGTGCAGAACTGCCCATTAGGACTAAATTAATGCAAAAGAATTTTACTAGTAGGTGTTATCCCAGGTGTGCAGAACTACCTTGGAGGATGGAAAACATGCATTCTGGGATTGTACAGCCATCAAAGGTGTTGTCCCAGGTGCAGAACTGCTTTGGAGGATGGAAAACATGCATTCTGGGATTGTCCAGCCGTCAGAGGTACATGGGGAAAAATTGGAAAGTGGGTTGAACTAGACTTACTGGGGTGATTGGATCTTAGGGAAGTGGACTTTTAATGATGAGGCTGCGATGTTCTCTTCAACATTATTAGAGCTTGCTATTTGTGGAAAGTTTGGGTCACTAGGAATGCTATTATATTTTAGAATAGATCTTCTGTGGGACTAGATGTGATAGATCTGATGCATAAATGTGTGCATGTACTAGTTTGTACTTTGTGTTAATAAGTTGGAAAAAGTGGGGATGAGTCGGCTAATGTAGGAACTACAGATTGGCATCACTTGATTTCTGTATTTACTTGGGGGAGCCTTCAAGCATACTAGGGTAGCCTAACCTATGATTCATATGATGCAGGTCAGCATTGGTGCAGTTCCTAGCTCATAGTACCCAGGAATATAATCATATAAAATCCAAATGGACTCTCCGTTGAAGATCAGCTAGATCAATCAACAAGATCCATATAAAAGGGTCATGAACTTATCCATTTTAGAGACTAGCAAGGTCAATTAACCAGATCCATGCCCGTGTTCAGAAAACAACTCCAACTCATTTTCTTCCCCGACGCACGCGTGGGTATCTTCGATGACCCAGAGCCCGAGCACCGTATGGTCAGCACCCTCTAGGCTCCTTCACAGGTCACCTAGCGCTTCACGCATAGGCTGCTTCCTTGGTCCCTCATCCATCGTACTAGAAGCTCGCCATTTTAATCGAATCGAGGCTAGTCTCAAGACCTCTGCCGACCTTGCCACACAAGACGTCCTTCATTGACTCTCCGTTAGCTGTTGTTGTAACCTTTTCACTTAGGTCCTCACGACCTTAATCGACAAGATAGTCAAAATGCTTCCCAACATTCTTGACATAAAACAGTCTTTTAAAAACAAGTGTCATATACAATTACAATTTCCAACAACTCCTATCTTTCCACATCGTTCCACGTCATTTCTCATTATTCCACATTCTTCTACATTAATTCACATCGCACATTTCACATCTATTCATATCCATTCCCATCCATTTACATCCACTCACATCATATCACATCCATTTAGAGCCATTCACATCACATCACATCACATCCATTCACCTCACATCACATCTATTCACATCCATTCACCTCACATCATATCTATTCACATCCATTTATATCCATTCACATCACATCACATCCATTCATATCCATCCACATCTTATCGCATCCATTCACATCCATCCACATCACATCACATCCATTCGCATCCATCCATATCTCATCATCGCATCCATTCACATCCATCCACATCACATCACATCCATCCACATCCATTTAGATCCACATCACATCACATCCATTTAGATCCACATCACATCACATCCATTTACATCTATCCAGATCCACATCACATCACTTCACATCCATTTGCATCTATCCAGATTCACATCACATCACATCACATCCATTACATCTATCTAGATCCACATCACGTCACATCCATTTACATCTATCCGGATCCACATCACATCCATTTACATCTATCCGGATCCACATCACATCCATTTAGTACGGTTTCTCTACTTTCGATATACTGATAGAACTTTTCTAAGTTTCTACCAATTGCTTGGCTTAGTTAAAGGTAACTTTTTCTCGATCCCATTAAATATAAGTATCAGAGTGTTGAAGGTTTAAAAAGGAAAAATGAACTTTATCAGAAATTTATAGTAAAAACTCAGAAAGAGCATTTATGTATTGTGTTTTCATTCCTTAAGCTTCATTAATGAGAAGACTAAATCTAAATTTTCGTTTACGTATTGGATCCTTGATCCTCTCAGGGATTCCAGATTTCCTTTTTGTTTAAGAATTATCCAAGTTTTCTCGATGGATATTTTCACATTCTTTCTCAAATTTCTCAAAATAAGATATATTCAATATTCTTCTTTTTGAATAAAAGATTCATGAGATTTATAAAATCAATTATACCTATATTTCTTCTTTCAGTAGTATAAGCACTAGTCAAATGAATCATTTCCATAATTTTCATAAATTGAATGATTCTAGAAAATTTATGCATACCCTTCTTTATTTTTCTGACAATTGAATAATGCTCAAAACTCCTCTTTTTGCATAAAAATTATTTCGCGTAAATTTATTCCCATAAAATGATAATACTCAGAATTTCACTTTTGATAAATAAATAAAAATACTCATATTTTAAAATATGCCAAAAATTCCTCTTTTAACATTTAAATGTTTGAATCTAGAATATCATGGGAATTCCTCTTTTAAATAATTATATCAAAAATTTCTCTTTTCTCTAATTAAATAAATATGCATAAATACTATAAAAGTATTTTCCATAAAAATAATAAAAATCATTATTTTTGCATAAAAATATCTATATCTAGAATATGATAGGAATTCCTCTTTTTGCATTATTAAAAATTATGCACAAAAATAAGATTTATCTCTTTTCTTTGGAAAATTTTGCCAGAGCTTCGCCGAAAATGTTCAACTTTCTAATTTAAAATGAAAACTTGTAATGAAAATATGATAGAAACTCTTCTTTTTAGACTGAAATTAAATTATGCATACATAGCATAATTATAAACATAATTAAAAGCATAATTATGATTAATTCTCTTAATTAAACTGAAATAATCATTCCTCATTTCTAAAAAAATTTAGCATAACCTCCTTTCAATTTAGGATGAATTTATATGATTTTTTCATACCATAAACAAGATTAAAAGAATTAATCTTTCTTTTTCTTAGATTAAAAATCATGAAAATAACTAATCTCTTTCTCTAGCTTGTCAAGCATGGAATTTGGCTTAAGATAAAGATATTATGAATAAGAATCATCCTTCTACCAAGGATTTAGCCATAGGAATGACTAATCTTTTTAAGAGAGATATTTTCTTAAAGAAAAACATTTAGATTAAGCATAAAAATTAACATTAATCTAAATAGAAATTATGAATCTTTGGGAAAGCTTGATTTGAAGAAAAAACCTCTCTCTAGGCCAAAATAGGTAGAAACAAGATCTTTTATATTTCTGAAGAGGGATTTGATTTTACAGGGAAAGATGTTGGACATCTTGAGAGGCTAGGGAGGAATCTTACAGGCTATTGGATGAGCTTTGGGGGTTAACTTGATCTCATGATCTACTTTGCGAGACGGAAGCATCTCAGTCAGCTCTCGTGGAACACATCTGCATACTCACTTAATCACTCTGGTTCTTTAGCCTTGCATTTTATATTTACCAAATTTATCTTAACGACATAAACAGCTTGCCTCTTTTTGAGCCCTTTTAACAATTTAGAAGCCTTGACTAATTGCAGCACCGGGGATCTGAAAATTCTAGTTCCTTGAACTTTATTCCCGTGAAGGTCAAGGAAAGAGATGGTTCCATTGTGGTGACAATGAATGTCAGCCTGATTCTTATGGAGCCAACCTATTCCAAGGATTCCATCATAGATTCCCAAGGGTAATCTGAACTAGCAATCTATTACGTTTCCATCTAGACTAAACTAAATAAGGTCTGTCTCAAGGTGTGTGAAAAGAATCTTTCCACTGGCCAACTCCACTTGCATAGGTTTCCCTCATTTTTGATTTAGGACTAACTTACGTAGACATCCTAGGGAAATAAAAGAACAAGTACTAGCTGAATCAATCAAAAGCTTGAATCGCTTACCGTGGTACTCTGCTAGAGTCTAGAGGACTGAAAAATTGACGATTCTTCCCCTGATGCTCAGTTGCGGCATAGATCTGTCCTTTTTCTTCCTTCACTTCCTCACCTAAAGTGACAGCTCTAGCTATTTGCAGTCTAAAGTGGAACTCTCTCTTTTTGGTTACCCCAATTCTGGGAGGGAGTTTGGAGATTGCTTTGCATGGAGGCTGCAGGCTGAGCTGGCACTCTTCTGGGGTTGCCCTGATTTTGGCATAGGGAACCCTAATTGGATTGATACGAAGGAGTCTGTCTCTGAATTCTGGAACCCTGGCTTCCTTGGCCCACAGAAGGAGATGGGCAATCCTCTGGTGACCAAACCCCTAACATTCAAAGCACCTATTCTCACTTTGAAGCTCTTCCCTCTGCATTCTTGAAAGAGCCGAAGTTCTTGAGAAAGAGCTTCAAGGAAAAGGTCTTCCTTCATTCCTAAAACTTTCTAACTCCAGATTCTGGTTGGGACCTTGGTGTCTCTTTGGAGGTGGAAGATTGGAAGACTTTCTCGGTGTTTGGAATCTCTTGAAGGATGAGGGAGCTGGTTTTGGCAGGACTTTAACGATGAAGGCTTTGGCAAAGTCCTTCGCTATTCTTACAGCTTCAGCCATGGAAACTAGCTTGGCATTCTTGACCAGGGTCTCTAAAGGTTCATTCATTCCCCGAATGAACCTGGCCATGAGTTGCTCTTCGTCTAGTGGTGGTGAGTACTTGAGGAGAAGAGCAAATGCCTGGTGATATTCTTCAATAGTTTTTCTCCCCTGGTTTAGCTTTAAGAATTCATTCATCTTGGTCTTTACAAATCCAAGGGGACAAAATCTCTTCCTTAGATAAGCTTTGAGATCATTCCAGGACTAGGTATTCCTATCCAGATGGTGTCGCAATGGTTTCTCCATGCCACCTTGGCTGTTTCCATAATCTTCAGCCTAGCAAGAGCCATTTTTCTCCTCTCGTTGTATCCGCCGGTGACATCAAAATATTCCTCCATGGCCTCAACCCACTTCTCCACAGCCTCTCCCAAGTTCTCCCCTTCACCTTTGAAGGGTCCTGGCTGAGTTTTGCGAAGGGTGTTGAGAGATGTAATCACAGTGTTGTGTGTATGTGGGAAAGCACCCTAAAGGTGCAAGATATTGTGGGGCAAGATAAGAATGCCACATGTAATATTGAATGGTGTGTGAGTGTTGACCAAAAGAGTGGAAAAGGGAGTGCCACATGGATGATGACATGTAAAGTGGGATAAGGCTAGAGGGCCTATATCATTGTATGGTTCATTGTGATATGCAATAGAATAGAGATCAAGTGTTGAGTGTGCAATCTCTTTCTCTCTCATGTAGTTTTTAGTGTGGTATAACCCATCTTAATTATGCTGCTAAATCTTATGTCCTTTACCACATGATCAATCCCATTTTAGAATTGTTAACATGGTATCAGAGCGTGGTTTATGCTAAGGGCTG
This sequence comes from Cibotium barometz, assembly GCF_041138505.1. NCBI lineage: Eukaryota > Viridiplantae > Streptophyta > Polypodiopsida > Cyatheales > Cibotiaceae > Cibotium > Cibotium barometz. Next base: position 11,443,168 of record NC_141111.1, on the reverse strand, counting down.
AGCTGCAAGCAAGAGAAGCACAGGAAGCAGTACAAGGGGTAAGAGCTTCATCTACTCTTCCCTATTTGTGTTAGCAACTACACCCTTGTCGGGAGCTCTACGGGAGGCACCGGCAAACGATCTTTGATTAAAGAGTTTTCTTCACGGGAGTAAAGCTATAGGGTATTTAAATGGTAAAATAGGAATTCCTATGACAATTGGAATTCCATCATTTAGATGGGAAAAGAGAAATTCCTAGCATATTGAATTAATGGGTATTGTATTATGAGAAATATTAATGATAAAAGAGAAATTTTCATGACATTGGAATGCAAATAATTAAATGCAAAAAAGAGGAATTCCCATGGTATTTGAGATCCAAGAAATTGAATGGAAAGAAGAGGAATTTTTAGTATAATTCAATTTATGATTATTTATCAAAAGTGGAAATATGGGTAGAATTGATTTCTGTAAATCCCATGAATTCTTTTATTCAAAAGAGGAATATTGAATATAATTCAATTGAGGAATTGAGAAGGAATATAGAAATAGTCATTCGAGAAAATGACCTTTAATTAGGCCAAGCAATTGGTAGAAATTTAGAAAAAGTCCCATTATCGGAATCAGACTAAAAAAAGCTACTAAATGGGAATAGCATGTGAAATGGATGTAATAAGATGAAAATAGAATGTGATAAGATGTAAATAGGATGCGATAAGATGAGAATGGATGTGGATGTGTATGTGAAAGAATGGATGTGGATGTGTGTGAAAGAATGGATGTGGATGTGTATGTTGAAGAATGGATGTGGATGTGTATGTGAAATAATGGATGTGGATGTGTATGTGAAAGAATAGATGTGGATGTGTATGTGGAAGAATGGATGTGGATGTGTATGTGGAAGAATGGATGTGGATGTGTATGTGAAAGAATGGATGTGGATGTGTATGTGAAGGAATGGATGTGGATGTGTATGTGGAAGAATGGATGTGGATGTGTATGTGAAAGAATGGATGTGGATGTGTACGTGAAATAATGGATGTGGATGTGTACGTGAAATAATGGATGTGGATGTGTACGTGAAATAATGGATGTGGATGTGTACGTGAAATAATGGATGTGGATGTGTACGTGAAATAATGGATGTGGATGTGTATGTGGAAGAATGGATGTGGATGTGTATGTGGAAGAATGGATGTGGATGTGGATGTGTATGTGGAAGAATGGATGTGGATGTGGATGTGTATGTGAAAGAGAGGATGTGGATGTGTATGTGGAAGAATAGATGTGGATGTGTATGTGAAAGGATGCGATGTTGATGTGAGTGAATAGATGAGATGATGTAATGTGATATGAATCAGGATGTGAATGAATGAGATGTGATGTGATATGAATCAGGATGTGAATGAATGAGATGTGATGTCATGTGAATCGGATGTAAATGAATGAATCGAGATAAGAATGAATGAGATGAGATGTGAAATGAATGCGATGAGATGGGATGTAAATTGAATGAATGACATGTGATGTAAATGAATGAGGTGTGATGGGATGTGAATATGGGTAGATACGAGTGGATGAGATGTGATGAGGATAAATGAGGAAAGATGTGATGAGATGAAAAATGATGTGATTGGATGAGAATAGGAATACATATGATTTGGATATGGATTAAGTAATGTGGATAAATGTGGAACAACGTGAAAGACAAGAGTTCGTTATAGAAACTGTATTTTTTAACTATTTTTAAATGACTGTTTTATGTCAAGAATGCTAGAGAAGAATTTTGACCATCTTCTTGTGAATGTGGTCGTGGAGACCTAATCTGATAAAGTTGCAACAGCTGACGGAGAGTCAATGGAGGACGTCTCGTGTAGCAAGGTCGGCCGAGGTCTTGACTAGCCTCGGTTCAATTAAAATGGTGAGCTTTCGGTACAATGGATGAGGGACCAAGGAAGCGGCCTATGAGTGAAGCACTAGGTCACCTGCAAAGGATCCTAGAGGGTGCCGACCATACAGTGCTCGGGCTCTGGGTCGTCGAAGATACCTACACATGTGTCACGGAAGATATTGGAACAAGGAGTAAGAGTTGTTTTCTGAAACCGAGCATGGATCTGGTTGATTGACCTTGCTGGTCCTCAACGGATGAGTCCATGGCTCTTTTATATGGATCTGTTGGTTGATCTTGCTGATCTTCAACGAAGATTCCATCTTGATTTTTATAAGTGATTATATTGTCAGGTACTATGAGCTAGGAACTATCGAAAAGGCCCCTTAGTGGACAAGTGGTGAGCGTTCTGGTTGCCAATGATGCCATAGGTACACTCATTTAGGATTCAACCGGAGATTTTGAGGATTATGATCAGTGACACTATAGTTTCATAAAATGATTGTTTTAAAGATAGCTGAATTTGTGAAAAAGGCAATTTCATATTGGGTGTGTAAGTGGTGTGACTGACATTAAATTTGCGTGAACATCCAGCTACTAGGGGACCTCAGAACTCTTTTCCTGGTACCCGGGACAAAACCTAACCAAATTCCAAATTGGATCCCATCACTACAGTGGTTGGGCGATTGGCTAACCCATGGGACTGGATGGGGTTAGCTGGATGGGGTTAGGCTCGACTGATGGATCCGTAAAAAAATGAGACTCAATTCTGTTATAGTACGATAGATGAAGTAAATCTCGACGGATAGTAATTGTTCTATGGAAAAAGAATCAACAGCTCTGTCTCTGGATGGGAAAAAAAGCGTTGGTTTCTATGATCCAAGTACAAGTTTCTTCCTTGATCTGACCAAGTGGCTCACAGGTTTGGTTGGATCAGTTTGGTCAGTAATGACCCTGACTACGTTAGAGTATAAATATCCTAGAGGATTCGCCTGTTCTTTCTGGTAGGGGGAAGTTTTTCTGGGTTCGGTTTTTGAAGAACCAAGGGATCAGTCTCTTGTCCGGATATCCGTGGTGGTGGGCAAGGCCTCGCGAGTGAGGGATCATGCCCTATGCAAGAAGTGCTCCTTCCGCTGCTAGCACCCCCGAATCCGTTGCGCGAAGGGAGCAGGGATCTTTTAGCTGGTATCAGAGCGAATTGGCTAAAGTGGATCAACTGAAAAGCCAAAAATGTCAAAAATTTGTGAAGTAACAGTAAAAGGTTGTAATTGTGTGATAAAATTCATACAAATTGATATTCAGAATGAAGATTCATAAAATTGAAAGTGGGTCTTCAGATGAAGTACCACAATTGTATGGAAATCCCTGATTTGCTTGAGGCCTAGACATGATGGTATTTATCTTATAGTTCCAAGGACCGTGACTACCCATATATACCAAGGGTATAACTGCAGCTCTTTACTGTTGCAGTATATACGAGTAAATCTAAGACTTAAAATTATGAGCAAAAATGCTATCCAGATGATGAATTCGAATGTGGTTGATATGATTTTAAAATTTTGGTTGAGAACTGATGAGTTGATTTGGATTTTAATTGAAAAATGATGATTCCTGAATTTTGGTTTAAATGTAATAAGCTGAGCAAAACCACAATGAGGATGAATGTTTGTATAACTGGAATGACATTAATGACTTCAGCAAATCACTATGAGATTAGTGGATTGTACTGACAAATTTCTATTGTTAACACTTGACCCAGTGGATCGAGTTAAGGGATGTCAAATTAAAAATCTGTAAAATTGAAAATTCCCATGGAGGTCTGTTCAGATAAAAATTTTGGTCTAATGGACCATTCTTGTGATAAGGATTTGAATGATATGATCTGAGTGAATTGTTATCTGATGATGAGTTCTATATAAGGGATCTTTATCCTAGGATTTTGTTGGGTTGGTGGTCATTGCTCTCGAGGCAGCTACAAATGCAAAGTAGGAAAATGTCACCGAGGAGGAGTTCCAAGCGGCGCAACAAAGTGTATCCGGTGCAATTGTGACTTGGACACCAACTCCAACACAAAATATTGACGAGTCCAAGTCCAACATTGACTTGGACGAGTCCAAGTCCAACATTGACCTAGAGCGAAAGGCTGATGGAGACAAAGATGATAAGCAAGAGAGGGTGCTAGAGATGGACAGTTATGCTATGTGGGGCGGAAGAATGTGATCTACTATAGGACCATATACGGCTCTTGCACCCACCACATCGGACACCTCCCACCCAATGAATTTGTGATTATTCACAAAGAATTCGCACCCAATGCCAGCTTCCCCCTTTTTGCATTAAAAACCTTCTCAAAGCAACTCTACGTGGCCACTAATGGTCGGTCGGTCGGTCAGTTTTGTAATCCTAATTAAAAAGTCATTAGTCATGACCACTTTTGGGAGCGGCTATAGAGGCAAAGTGCTTGCCCAATTAGGAATTTCCAAGTCGCTTGGCCATGACTCACCTCAATAAATTGCCAATGCTATTCTAACCGGCAAGCTCCCCGTAGCTAAGAAGTGACGAACCTCTCTTGTAAAGAGTATTCCCAAATCCCACATGTAAATTTTTATATCAATACAATGCTGAAAGTTTCTTTTAAGTACATGTGTTTGATTTGTAATGTAAAAGTATTTGCCATTTAATTTTAGTTGGTTTTCAAGTGAAATAAACGTGTTTTCCCTTGATGACATGGCCGCAAAATGTGTGTAGTCTTTATAAGTGACTCGTTGAGAGAATCTTTGTAAGTGATGTGTTTGTCACTCATTCTCAAGAGCACATTGCTCACTAGCTTTGCTAGACGATGTAAATTTTCCCAAATCCCACATGTAAATTTTATATATTAATACAATTTTGAAAGTTTCTTTTAAGTACACGTGTTTGATTTGTAATGTAAAAAAGAGGAGGGCCAGAAGGGTGCGAGAAAGGGCTGTCTGGGGGCCCCGCATAGGGCATTTTCACACCCTTCTAGCCATCATGTAAAAATATTGACCATTTAATTTTAGTTGGTTTCCAAGTGAAATAAACGAGTTTTCCCTTGACAACATGGCCGTAGAATGTGTGTAGTCTTTGTAAGTGATTCATTGAGAGAATCTTTGTAAGTGATGTGTTTTTCACTCATTCTCAAGAGCACATTGCTCACTCCCTTTGCTAGATGATGTAAGTTTTCCTGAATCCCACATGTAAATTTTATATCAATACAATGCTAAAAGTTGCTTTTAAGTACATGTGTTTGATTTGTAATGTGAAAAAGAGGAGGGCTAGAAGGGTGCAAGAAAGGGCTGTCTGGGGGCCCTGCATAGGGCCTTCTCATACCCTTCTGGCCATCATGTAAAATTTTAATTTTATTTTGTTTTCAAGTGAAATAAATGTGCTTTCCCTTGATGACATGGCCACAAAATGTGTGTAGTTTTTGTACGTGACTCATTGAGAGAATCTTTGTAAGTGACATGTTTTTCACTAATTCTCAAGAGCACATTGCTCACTCCCTTTGCTAGACGATGTACATTTTCCCAAATCCCACATGTAAATTTTTATATCAACACAATGCTGAAAGTGGATTGATTTGTAATCTAGAAAAGAGGAGGGCCAGAAGGGTGCGAATAAGGGATGTTCGGGAGCCCCGCATAGGGCATTTTTGCACTCTTTTGGCCATCATGAAGAAATATGTGCCTTTAAATTTTAGTTGGCTTAAGTTATACCACATCCAATTTTAAGGGATTTGAGTTTTAATTATGATAAAAACCTTCAAATTTTAGGAAAAAAGCTACAAAAATTTTCAGGAGGGTCAAAGGGGGGCGAAAATGGCCTGTATGAGGCCCCTGTACATAGCATTTTCGCACCCCTCTGGCTATCACGACTTTCCTAATCTTAACCCCATTTGAGCCACCCCATGTCCTTCGCAATGAGAGTTTATCCTGAATTGACACATCTTACTAGAAAAACCATGTGGGCTAGAAGGCTGCAAAAAGGGGCCTTCTTCACACCCTTCTGGCCCTTTATTGAAACGTGATGGAAAGCACATACACAATTAAATCAAATAGACAATAGCAAGATAGATTGCACAGTCAACAATTTCAAGATGTTCACATCGACAATTGGAAGATATATTACACATTAAAAATTCATTAATATCAAAAATTGAGATGCATCATTGAACACTCCTCATTTTTTGTTCCCCTTTTCTCTGTGAATACGGCGGGCCAATTGCATATCCTTTACCGTTATGGACCCGCTTTGCATGGATGGTGCACAAGTTTGGTGTCCCTCAAATAGATTAACAAGATACACTTCAACGGCTTCTTGCAAGGCCTCAAGGGCAACCGACTGCATCCGACATTTCATCTTGTATTCCCATAAAATTTCTTTGCACGTTTGTGAGAAAGGTGCCCTCCGGATGAAAACCTCTACGAACTTCTGGTAGTGCCGTATCTCCTAGAAAGCCCTGTACCCTAAGCGTCTCCTGTGCGAGTGGAGCCACGAGGAAGACGATCGACTAAACGTGATTGTAGTAGGCAGGCGAGGCCTGTAATAGGTTGACTTCCTTCTGTTTCATTTTGAGGCTGGTGCTTCTTCCTCTTGCTCCACTTGCTGCTCTTATTGTTGCTCTTGCTCCTGCTGCTCCCCTTGCTACTCTTACTATTGCGTGGTGACGCATGGCAAGGTCTTTGCCCCTATGGCGGGGTGGTTGGGAATCTCCATGTGCGCCCATGTAGGCTCCCACCAGTCAGTGTCGGTGTTTGTTGCGCTGCTATCTTCCGTGTGTCGTAATCCACCAACTTTACCTGTTTGCTTAGCCGGGTTGGAGCTGGCTTGCTCTATCAATTTTTTCTTAAGATTGCGGTTGTAACGCTCCAAACTCTTATTTGTGTTGTCCTTCAATCGAGTGTGTCATCCTTCGGTCATCTTCTTCACTGTTTGCTTTGTACACGTCATGGTAAGGAGAGCTGAGGGTAAGGATGGGAAGGCTCTCGCTGGTAAGGAATGGGTGAAAATAGAGGTCGACCTTTATTTATACAAGAGAATGCCATCATCGCAATAACCCTAAAAAATCCTAATTTTAAGAGGTCACTCATGCATGCAAACAAATTGTACGCATGCTAAATGCATGGGGCATCATTCGAATAAGTGTTCACTGTGGAGACTATTGATAAAATCGAGAAAATTCTTTATTGGTCCGGAAGGGTGCAAAATAGCCTTTACGGCCAAATTGCACAGTGAATTTTCGTACCCTTCTGGACACTTATCACAAAGCATCAAAACACATGAATATGTGGAATACAAGCATGTTTTATTTCAAAAATCAACATCTTGAGACTTCTTCAAGTATTACAAAGCAACATAAATCTTTGGGATACAATTCAAGTCATTAAAAAAAACTATATTTGAAGGTATTAAAAAGCTTCCTTGCTACCAATCAAACCTAGCAAGGGAAGTATATCAATCTAACGAAATTGTTAATGACACATGACTTCACGGTCCTCGAAACCAATGGGGACTCCAAAAATTGCAACAAAATTTACACGATAGACTATCGGTGCTCTATAATGTTTCTAGGAAACCGCAACGCCCTCGTGCGGTCTGCTTGTGGTATGGAGGGGTCATTACGTGGCCTCCTGCTCGTCAGCATGGAAAACTGAGCCCTGTTGATGCTACCTACAAAAACAAAATTATCTATCTGGGCGGCAAGGTTATGCAAATCTCTAACTTCTAGCTCCTAGGCTGAGAGGGCATCCTCATCAGGTTGGATGGGGACCTCGATAGAGAATTAGTATCGTGTGAGTCTGGAAGCAGTGATTGTGCCCATGAGAAGTTGAGAGCTTGTGTGCTCTCAAAGTGCTTGTACAAAATAGACAAAAAGAGAGAGGGTGCTTATTTATAGTGGCCAATGTAATCATTACATGAAACCCTAGCACGCACCAGAAAATTGGGTTTTTAAACATGAAAGATAACATGGTTCTATATTAGGCAAAAAAGAACCATTTACATTCGCAATTATAACACCTGATTACATTCAATAGACAATATCTCCATAGATCAGCTACACATCAACCCTCGGCCTCATTCAAGTCTATAGGGACCCCTACGTGTAGCCCTCCATGCCGCATGATATGCAGGTCTTGTCCCTGCCCTCCACCTTGTTGTTTTCTTACTTTTCATTTTGGCAATTTGGGCCAATTTGGACATTCGAGCCCTCTCCCTTGAAAGGCTTCTTCTAAAGGTATAATGGAAGAACGAATCAAACATTTCTTTGAGATAGTTTGATCGAGTCCTGCCACCTCCATGTCTTGTGTCCTTGAAATAAACTCCCCTTGCACGGTAATGAATTTTCTCAATTCCTTGGGTGCTCCACATGTCAAGCGAGCCGTAGGCGTTCATGAAATATGCACCATGAGCGAGCTCCAATAGGAGTGCTTTTCATGTGGGAGATGATCTACATAAGCTTTTCCACACATGCTGCTCTCTCTTGATTTACACCCTCAAGCTCCTTGATTTTCGCTTTGATCCTGAAGTAGGCCTTGGTGTACACTAGCAAGGTTAACTTGGAGCACATGCAACTATGATGACAAGTAGAAGACTCTACCAGCGTCAATTGTTGCTAATCTCTTGCAGTAGCCGAGCATCTCATTCTCACCATACTGAATAAATGATGGTAAGTCTTTGAAAGTGGGTGGGTAATGTACTCTTGGGTCAACTGGGTATAAATTCCCATCAACCCATAGATCCACATTAGTGTGACCCCCTTGTCTATGTATATTCCTCTCCTCTTCTGTAAGATGAACCTTGCTCGAAGTTGCATACTCTTCCAACACCCGCACATGCAAATCCACCTTGTGCCGATTCAATGGCACATTAGTGTTAGTGATTTCACACAATGCCATGCTAAGAAGGAGTTAATAGTGGAAAAGAAGAGGGAGGCCCTAAGATCAGAGTAGAGAGAGAGAGAGAGAGAGAGAGAGAGAGAGAGAGAGAGAGAGGGAGCGAGGGAGGGATAGGAGTTGAGATTACAGGGAGTGAGTTCATGCCATAACCTTCCAAGGAGATGAGATTATAGAGAGGGATGATGTAGTCACAGGAGAGAGAGAGAGAGAGAGAGAGAGAGAGAGAGAGAGAGATTTTGCAGGCCATTAGCTCATAGTAGAGAGAGAAAGGAAGAGTTGAGAGTAGATGAGAGGATTGTAGAGAGAGGGATAGAGTGAGGCTATGCATGCCAAGCTCACAGTAGAGAGATGAATAGAGAGAGAGAGAGAGAGAGAGAGAGAGAGAGAGAGACAGTTGGTTCAATTTTTGGGGGAAAAAGAGATTGAAAAATGATTTTTGACATATATATGGGTTTGGGATAACTTTTAAAGAAAAAAAGTGAGAAAATGAGAGAAAAAAATTCACTATTTTTGCCCCCCCTAGTTGTGAGATTGATGATATGGAAAGTGACAAGAGAACTCTAATTTGGTTGATTTGGTGGGGAAGTGGAGGCATTAATGAAGGAGAAAAAGGTGGATGCATTCAATGATGAGATAGAGTGGGTTTTAGGGAGAAATCAAGGTTAAAAATTGAATGTTTTACATATATATATAGGTCTAGGGTTTGTTTCAAAGTATAAAGCTTGCAAAATGGGAAAACAAAATTGTCCATTTTGGCCTCCTCCTTAGTTATGAGCTTGCTAGAAAGAGAAGAGGAGAGAGAATGACAACATTAGACCCTATTTTTGTAGGGGAGTTATGGGCTAGAAAGCTCAAATTATAGGCTCCGAGTAGCCCTCTTGATTGACCTTCTCTCCTTCAGAAAGCATAAAATTAGCCTTAATCCCTAAAAATTAGGCATCCTTACAAGGCCCAAAAGATGTCCACCAAAGGTCTCCTAATGACGTAGTTACATGTGTACGCACATAGGTCATTGTTTTGTCATCGCCATCTTTATGCACCCCCATACTACGTCTAGTTAACTAAATTATGACAAGCAAGAAGGTGAGGTAGCTGTTAATCATCCAGGTTTTGAGGTGGATGTCAATGTCTTCATACAGCCTAAAGCACAAGAGGGAACCCACCCATACATGTTAGATGTAGACAGGAATCCCATTCTAATCATGTGGTGAGGCTTTTGCAAGGTAAGTAGAGCTTTATCTATGGTGCCCACTCACTTCATTGCAATTTGTTTCAAGTAGTTTAATCCATCTATATTCATTGTCTTTTTTATTATTGTTCATTCATATATATATATAAATAAAAGAAGCATGTATGGTAGGTGGTTACATGAGACGTTCACTGTGATCGAGGAGATGCAGTTCTAGATTACTTTGCTGAAACTGTCCACCAGCACCTCGTCATGGCCACTCGGTGTTCCATTGGAGGCCCCATTTTGACATGTTATGCCACATATGTCCCCCTTGGTTCCTCTTATAATGCCCTCATCATGGGCACAACGTCCCAAACTTGTGAGGTCGCTATTCCCACCTGCACCGTTTGGTAGAGCTCCCATATGTAGCAACCTTCCTTGTTCTATCATCGATGGTGCCCTTTTTTATGTAATCCATCTCTTGTAATAACAAATTTTTTTATTTCCACATTATTGTGATGCACTTTTGTACACCTGAATCAGTGCTATGACATTATTGTTTCTTATTGCTAGCATTTTAGATAATTAAATTAACAATAGAGAGAGAGAAGTAAGATGCAAAGAGATGGATAGGCACACACACACACACACACAGAGGGAGAGAGAGAGAGAGAGAGAGAGTTTGAGTGAAAGAGAAAATGTTTGAATAAGAGGGAGACATAAATTTCTGAGACCTTATAAATAGAATAGAGATTGTCATGTTTCACTACTCTTATTCGAGGGATACATTCCACCCCACCCACCCCTTATTTCTTTATATTTTCATAGACCCAACCATTATTAATCCTAGAAGCGCGTACACTCTAGTACCCCAAGTGTTATGGGCCACATATGTCTACTAATACCAACAATGTGTATATAGATAGTTTGCTCCACCCTTCTTGTAATGAATCTAGAGCCGCTTCCTTGTCATCATGCCAATTGTGCTAGGAGCCCACCCACATTCAATCGAGAGGGGTCAAGGTCTTGGATGACCACCTTTGTGTGATGCACCCCACATGGATGATATCTACACATCAATCCATGAACCTATGTGGTACCTTCATAGGCTTCCATAAACAAACATCAACACATATTCATCACATGAATATAGTGTCCAAACAATTAGTCTTGAATGCAAATGGAGGCTAGTAAGGTGTGTTGTTAAAACAGCCACCTTGTATGTGGTGTGGTAGGCCCACAGAGAAAGAGTACAACTTGTGCAATTGCATCTTGATGCCTCTACAATCTTGGTGAGAATGGTGCACCATATCTTGTTTGTGCTTTTGGATTTGGCTATTTGCTTACAAGTAGTAAGGTTTCGACTTTCTTTGCACCATAAGGAATTCTTTGAGCAAGAACTCCACCAATTCATTTGTAAAATGTGTACCATGATCACTCATTATTTGTAGTGGTGTGGACAACCAAAATAAGTAATCACATTCTTATAAAGGAACTTGGCGATAGATTTGACATCAACATTCTACATAGCTTTAGCCTCTATGAAGTGATTGTTGGTGGTGACTATCATGAAGTACACCTGGGTTCTATTACTGGCTAGACCCACAAAGTCTTAAACCCATTTTTAAAATGGTCATTCCAAAATTGCGGGCGATAGGGGAATTCAATCCTTCACTTGGGCCACCACGATGAACCTTTGGCATTCATCACACAACATGGGTGCAAACTTATTCACCAACAAATAAAGTAGTGCTTATTGATGGTTATCGACAAAGAAAATAAACTTGATAGCCAAAAGATAATACATATACTTCTTTACATCATTAACCATGGGTACCCCTCTCTCTATGGTTGTGTAATTACATTCAATGTTATTGAGTTGACGAGTACTAGGCAAAGCTCACAAGGAAGTCCATGTGTTGTGCTCCCTTGGTTGTGCTAACCGCATCCTATAGAGAATGTTAAAGCATCCATATGCACATGGAAAATTAGATCACAATTGGCTCTCAAGAGGACTATGATCACTAATTCCTTCTTTAGTTTCTCGTATGCCCATTTGTATTATTATATTCATTTGAAGACAATGCAAAGCTTATACAAGGGTTTAACATGTATGCCATATAAGAAGACAAGTCTTTTATCTATCTTCCTACATGCTCTATGAATCTCTACACCCCCTTGTAGTGGGTGGTGGAAACTCCAAGATCATAAGTATCTTGTTCTCATATATGGAGCTGTTGTTCTTGGAGATGATGTATCCAAGGATGACACTCTATCTAATCTAGAATTAACATTTGAGTGGGTTTAACGAGATGCGATAGAGTTTGCATCTCTCAACAAAGACTACCCTAAGATGAGTAAAGATGCTCTTTCCACTTCGAGTGTCCTAATGAATATTTTTAGGATCTTCCAAAGGAGGGAAAAGATAGATGCTCTTTCCACTTTGAGCGTACACATAGGTTATCAATGAATATATTTAGGATATTTTAAAGGAGATCCTTAAGGGTTGTACACATCAAGCATTGGAAGGTGGCAAGGCATTGTCAAGTGGAATGGCATGAGGCAATGCACGTAGGTGCCCCATTTTAAGCAAATGCTATCTTTTATATTGATTGGGTGGATTGATTTGTCACTTTGGTTTTAACCTAACAAGCCTGCTTCATTAATTGCCCCCGACTTGCCATACATTCTCACAAGAGTTGAATCGTCAAGGACATCTAAAACAAAGCCTTGCTTGCAAGCATCCATCTATAAGGCTTGTCCAGACATTACAAGGTCTTCTTCATTCTGGGCAAGGATGCTACATTCTTGAATGGCCAGCCCGAATGTCAACTAGTCCGGACTCACCCCTTCTTGTTGCATTCGCATGTGCAAATGTGGAATGTTCTTTTCTTGTGTCTGCTCTCAACATAAGCTGAGAGCATTGCACTCCATGACACAAAGTTAGGCTGAGAGAGTGCATTGAATAAGTGCTCGGATTGCGCAATGGCCCCACACTTCCCGTACACATTCCAAAGACATCCTTTTAATGGACTGTCCATGAGCTGCTTCATTCTCTGTGAAGGTGCCACATGCTTCAACATCATCACATGTCTGACAGGCATGCAACACAGTAGTCTATGCCACAAGGTTCCTTGTGGGCATTGAGTCAAACACATGTTGAGCGTCAACCATGCTCCCGCCATGTGCCATACATGGCAAGTAGAGCATTTGAAAGAGATACTTCACTTACATCCAGTCCAGTTTTGCAAATAAGTACATGGACTGCTCCTCCAATTTGCAAGGCTCCTAGATTAGAGCATGCTTTTAGGATGCCTACAAAGGTCATACTATCTAGTGACATGCCTTGCTTTTGCATGCAAGCAAACAATGCCAAAGCCATCTCGGATTCTCTTTTTTCAACGTAGCTTAAAATCATGACAGTCCATGACAATACACCTTGCAATGGAAGCTTCTCAACAAACACTTCCGGGGCCTCTGCAAGCAAGCCGCATTTGGCATACATTCCCATCAAAGCGCTGCCAATAAAAGGATCTAACTCCAATCGCTTCGTGGCAATCACAACATGAAGCTCTCGGGCCTAGTCAATGATGCCCATACCACCACAAGCTTGCAGACTGCAACAAATAACCATGCTTGGGTCTGGATGCACCCCCTCACATTGCATTTGTTCCAAACAATCCAATGCTTCCTTATTGAGCCTGTCATCAGCATATCCAGAGATCAAAGCATTCCGGGAGGCTGCCTCTCGGACTATCAGTTTACCAACCACATCTTATGCTGTTGCACGTAACCCACATCTGATAAGAACCTTCTCATCACCTAAAACTAGATCAGCACAGCAGCTCGAACATGAGGATATGGGGATTCAAGGCAATGCACACCCAAGGAAGCGACATGGAAATCTCCGTCCTCCTCCCCCTTCCATGCACATGCCACTAGTCCACCATATATTTCATTAGCTAACCAATCGGATGCATAACCCCTTTGAGCCTCAGGAAAATTGGCATCATTGGCTAATCATGACATGAAAGACATTGTGGTAGCATCCTCTCCGATAAATTCCCCTCCAACCATGTAGATTTGGCCTAATGAGGTAATCTACTTTCTTTTTGCAGATAGCGTCAGATCGTCAAGGCTAGTTACCATTTGCTTCTCCACATCTTCCGAATGAACCTCCAGATCATCGGAACCATCATGAACCACTTCATGAGCATATGCCACTGTGGGCTGCCAGTGCCGTCGGGTTGTCATCAACCAAATTGAAAGGATCCCAAGTCAAACCTTCACCACAGACATCATGTGCATTTGCAGCAAAAGCCTCCTCTTATTATGCCATCAACTGGAGACTCTGCAAAAGTTTGCTTTGACTGATTGTTGGCCATAGGATGGTCATCCTCATGTACATGATCATCATCCACCACATTGGAACAGTGTCCACCCGACAACACCTGCTCGAAGGCTAGTCCGAAATCCAATTTGGATTGATCATACAAATGTCAGTATGGAGGAGGTACAAAGCCGGAACCCGGAAACATCTTAGCCCAAGTGTTCATGACCTCTACTGCCCCCAGCTTGGTGAGAACATGTGCCATACATCTATTTTAACATTGGTATGAGCTTCTACCCGGTTTGATACATCATGATCCTCATCGAGAAGAGGGATAGGCTGCTCATTTAGCTTATGCCATGTACCATCACTAACATGGAGGATATAATCAATGTGTTGCTGCTGATCATCCCCATGCTCTTCAAGGACATTTTGGGCAACCAAAAGCTCCTCCTTTGGATGCTCAATCACAGCCATATCTGCTCCATTATCTGCTTTACATCGGACAAGAGGTGTCATGTTGCAACTGTTGTCCATGCCATATCCTGCAACAACAAAGAGTCTCCTCTTTGAGGGTGTTGGGAGTGCCATTCCACGGCCAAGGCAACATCTTTGATAAATCGCTTTAGCTCCTTTTTACTATTCAGAAGGCAGTCAATATCACGTGCATTCCTCCACTTGAGCCACCTCCATTGGACATCCTCTGTTCCAAAAATGCAATTGGGCACACCTAAGAGCTGTGACCCTGGAATCAGCATTAGCCACATACATGTTACAAGTAGTCACTGGTCCCGTGGCCATGTTGGCCACATTGCCTGCAGGTCACACATCGCTGGACCGGTGCTTCTTATTGCCACAATGCTTGCATGTTTTCCGACCCATTACCCAAGTCTACAGGGCTCTACTTCTACTTTAGCCAATCTAGACTGCTCCAGTGCACCGGACGACAACCCACATTCCAGTGGCTCATCTTGGTGGACTTGGCTGGGCGAGGCAAATAGCAGATCACATAATTTGGTTACTACTAGATTGCCACACTGTACGGAGTGCTCTTCAGGGCCACGTAAAGTGTTGGGGTACCAAGAGAACACTTCGGGTTATGCCACTGCCATCCATCTTGCCAGTAGATTCTCAAAACTCCATCGGCTCAGATTCTGCAGGGATATGCATATCTCTCTGATTGATTGCTGCAAGATGGCATTGGACTCGACTGTGAGAAGACTGTTTGGGTGGCCGGTTGCTGGGTCTAGATACCAACATAATGAAGGGTGCTCTACCTGGCTTCCGGGTTAGCGACCATGGGTTTGTGTGGCTTCCCTTGCTTGCCCTTCAGCGCCTGCATCCACATCTAGCTTCATCACCAATAAGGGGTTGCATCCGAGGTTGCTAACATCATGGGTCGCTAATGTGTTGGGGCCTAAGCCCTAACAGGGAACTGTGCGGCACAAAGAGGAGGAAAACGTAGAAAAGAAAGAGATGAAGATAGAGAGAGACTTCCATTGCCGCTTCTTGCTCACAAAAAACCCATGGTCGTGGATTCTCACCATACATGATGTAGGTGAAAACCTAAGGTAGGTGAAGGGTGGCCGCTAAGGGTAGCAATCAAGGGTAGGTAGAGGTTATGGCAGCTAAGAGTGGTTCCGATGTAGTGCATGCAGCAGAAATTTTTGTGTGGTGAGTGTCGTGTGGTAAAGCATTTCGGAAAGGGATTACATACCTTAGAAGTGAAGAAATGGCCCCCCCTCTTGCCTCTGAGTGCATCCAAAGGAGGCTATGTCACAATTTTTGCAAAGTACATATATGGTGCTTATGGATTGAGTTTGGGATGATGAAATACATGCCTAAGGTTGTCCACACTTTTGATGCATTGGAACATTGGAAAATGTAGCTGAGGTATAGTACGCTAATTTTGGGACACTTTGATAATATTCTACAGAATCACAAAACCATAATTCAATTGAAAATGGTTGGGGTACACTACGCTAATTTTGGGACACTTTGACTATGTTCTACAAAATCACAAAACCCTGATTCAATATGCTAATTTTGGGACACTTTGATAATATTCTACAAAATCACAAAACCATAATTCAATTGAAAATGGTTGGGGTACACTACGCTAATTTTGGGACACTTTGACTATGTTCTACAAAATCACAAAACCCTGATTCAGTCAAAAATGGTTACGGCTTTTTTGTGAGTGTTTGCATAGCCTTATGGTACTCTCTAAGGGCTATGTCCAGAGCCGTCAAACTCTTGATTCTGACATCGTTTGCTATCCCCACTAGCAAGGTCAATTGCAATGCGAAACCCTAATTCAGTCATAGCCTATTTTGAATTTGTCAAAGGTTGAAAAAGATGAAATGGCAAAGTAAACAAGAGCTCGTTGATATGGGATGGTCACTCCTAGTCAACCACCCTTTGCATCTCCCATACTCTTAGTTAAGAAGAAAGATGCCAATGTGTGTGGATTATAGAGATTTAAACAAGTCAACAATCAAGAATAAATTCCATATCACATAGATTGATAATTTACTTGATGAGTTGAAGGGTGCATGCTTCTTCTCTAAGATTGAATTGAGGTCAGAATATCATCAATTGAGGATCCAGGAGGGTGATGAACACAAAATGGCTTTCCATACCAAAAGGGGCCTTTATCATTACTTGCTCAATTGTGTAATACACTAGCCATATTTCAAGAATTAATGAACAAAGTGCTTTAGCCCTTCCTTTATGAGTAGGTACTTGCGTTCTTTGATGACATCTTAATCTATAGCAAGAGTGAGCAAGAGCACTTGAGACATGTAAAGGGCTGTTTTGGATGCTTTGAGGGCCAACAAATTATATACAAAGGAGAATAATAATACATTCATGTCACAAGAAGTAAAATATCTTAGACATGTTATGAGTAAGGATGGCATTATGGTTGATCCTAAGAAGGTGGAGTGTGTCAAGAATTGGCCTACACCTACAAAAACTACTCAATTCAGAGGTTTCTTGGGCTTATCCTCATTTTATAGGAGGTTTATCACTATTTGCATGGGAGCTATTTTATAGGAGGTTTATCACTATTTGCATGGGAGCTATTTCTTTGTCTCAAAAGTAATCATAGAGTACTCCAATACATCTTATCTCAATGAAATTTTTATCCTAAGCAAAGAAGGTGGGTGGCCACTCTACAAAATTATGATTTAGAGATCTCTTACATGAAGGGGAAGGAGAATTTTGTGGTGGCAAATGCATTGTCACACATGTGGTCATGTTCATTGATGGCAACCTCAATAGTGCATAAAGATTGGATCATGGAGATACAAGAAGAGTTTCTTTTGGATGAGGAAGTGGCATCATTATGGCATAAATTACATGGCCTCACTTTTTATAAAATAAGATCTACCTTGTGCCTACATCAAGCTGCAAGAAAATGAAGTTGGAAGAAATGTACTCTTCTCCATTGTCGAGACACATGGTGCTTTTGACAAAGTGTGAAAAAGTTTTTATTGAAAGGGGATGTGGAAGGATGTGCATGCTTTTGTGACTAGTTGGCTCTACCAGGCCAACAAAACAAGGATATACATGCTTTTGTGACTAATTGTCTCTACCATGTTAACAAAACAAGGATGTGCATGCTTTTGTGACTAGTTGTCTCTACCATGCCAACAAAACAAGGATCTCACACATAAGCTTGGTGGTTTACTTTTGGAAGGGGATGTGGAAGGATGTGGATGATTTTTTGTGACTAGTTCTCTCTACCATGCCAATAAAAACAAGGATCTCATACATAAGCCCAATGGTTTGCTTTAGCCTTTGCCTATTCTCGAGGGCAAATGGACTCATATTTCTATGGATTTCAGCACACTTCATTCCTTTCAAGGTCAAATTTTCAGCATCTATGGTTGCAAAATAGTTTGTGGATTAGATGTTCAAGTTACATGGGATACTACAACAAATTGTGAGCAATCATGATGTCAAGTTTATGAGCTCATTTTGGAAGACATTATTAAGATTGTGGGGGGAACTATTTTGACACCTAGCACTACTTATCATCCTGAGATTGATGGGTAAATAGAAAGGGTTAATAAGTGGGTTGAAACTTATTTGAGGCATTATTACCATGATATGCAAGGTGTATGGGATGAATGGTTGCCACTTGCCGAATTGACTCATAATAGCACGCATCATGAGAGCATTGGCATGTCACTATTGGTTAACATAGTGTTGCCCGCCCGACCTACCGCGTAAGGCACTTTGCCATCTTACTTGCGCAAACGGGCACTTATCTTTTGTAAGACAATGCTGGAACATATAAAGCAGTCTTACATGCACTTAATGTCAAATAGGGAAAGTCTATGGACTTAGTGTACATAGTTGCTTAAGGCTAGTAATAGAGGTCAGACAATTTTTAATTTTGGCTGGCCTAGTGTGAAAACTAGTCACTTGTATAAAAGTCATTTTTGACAATAAGCAATGGACAATCATTCCCTTGGAATAGTTTTCTTGTTTCCTCTTCTTGCTTGCTTGATGTATGCATAATAGCTAGGTTTGATTGTAGATCTTCTTCTTGCATTAGCTTCCTCTTCTTTCCCCACCTGTTATGAGAGAGAACCTCCCTGCTGAGAAGACGGATCTGCAAATTGCAGCTCTAAGGCAAATTGCAGCTCTAAGGCAAGACCCATGCTTCAGCAAGGCTAAGGTAAGCTCTTGACTTGAATAGGGTAGAAGCATGTCCACGTCACACTCGGAAGCGTGCATGTGACAACAAGGATCTTCTAGAGCTGTGCAAACAAAATGCAACAGATTTATGAGAGAGTAGAACCATGGTATTTTCTTCTCCTCCACTCCTACGGGGCTTTTATGACATTATAGTGCCCATGATTGGTTGAGATCTCCTACCTTTTGGTTTGAGATCTCCCTTTGTATGATTTTATATTACTTAATAGAAGTCTCTTTTCTGGAAAATAAATGTAAACATATAAAAATGGATGAAAATGCCATGCAAGCGTATTATCTTTGAAATACAAATTTTGAGAGCTCCCATTTGAGGGCAGGAGCGAGAGAGAAAAATGTAATAGGTGACTTGTTTTTTGGTGGTAAGAAGCATTGTTTTATTGTTTCACTGTACAAGGAAAGAAGCCCTCAAGAGTGAGGAAAACTTCTTGAAGATCAGAAACAATGGAAAAACAAGCCTAATTGTAGCTGGTCCATCTCTTGTAGTCTATGGCAATCATAAAGAGATCGACGCAAAGACTGACGAGTACTTGTCAATTTGTGTAGATGAAAGATCAGATGATTGCGGCCAATCCAGAGTGTCCAAAGTGCCCAAAGTGTGTCCAAGCAAGGAAACCTGTATAATCAGCCATTCTTTGGTGATATCTCCCAAAGATCCAAAAAATGCTTGGAGAAGCAAATCTGGCAGCCAAAGAAACAATAATCTAAGCAAGGAATTCCTAGTATCCAAACAAGCCCATAGTAAATGAGACACAGTCTCATTGTGACTTGAGCATCTAAGCCAAGAGACAGAAGCCATCCTTCTTTTGGCTAGAGTTTCACCATTAGGTAGCACTCTAACCAAGCATGACCAAACGAAAACTCTCTGCTTTAATGGTAATTTATTGGTCCAAATCTTTTGGAGATTTTGTTTCCACCACTTGGTTGTCTTGTCCATATTCCAAAGCTTGTTTGAATTAGGAGCAATCCACGGCTCAGGAATAATCAATCTGTATATACGGGCATCAGTGAGCTGTGACATAGGTACTTTGGAAAAACGAGGCTCATCTATCTGCAACATCCAATCTAACAATCTGTTGTCTCGAATGACATGTGGAATCACTTCACATTGCTGTAACATACATGTATCCTCCCCCCCCCCCAAAAAAAAAAAGAACACACACACACACACACATGATGATCTTTAATAATCTGCTATTGCATATCTAATGCTTTGTGGTCATGCAGGTGTGTTTGGCTACAATACTTTTGCTCGTCTACAACTGCTTTGACCAAGTTATGCACATCCGCAGGAATCGCAAAATGCAGATGCGCGAGAAAGCAGCTTAGCAGGTCCGGAAGAATTTAAATGCAGTCAAGAGATGGAAGTTTGCTGTCGATGCTGCGAATCGGCTCAGCTGCACCTTCTCCCGACGACGTCATTCCAATGGCTCGGAGGAGATGCAAGTACTACCTGGGCATGTTCTGTGCTCGAATGAAGTACATCCTCGATTTGGGACCATTGATGAGGAGAGTTCATATCATAAGGAAGAGAGATTTCAACTTGATTCCGTAAGCCAAGGCCACCCAGTAGAAGAGGATTTAGATCACCTGGTTGAGGTCCTGCATGTGCCTGTTGTGCTGCTGATGGCCAAGGTTTGAACACACAGAAGCGAGTGGTTTCTCAAACACAAACTCAGATTTTGAGGTATGCCTACAGGAAGATTGAAAAAGAGAAAGCAATGCAAAATAAACTACTGAGTTGGAACGATATGATCCTTAAAGCAGGTGAAATGTCAGAAGAAAATAGCAGGCATATGAGGATAGAGATTACATTCAAAGATCTTTCTTTGTTCTTGAAAGGGAGTAGGAAAAAAATCCTTTGCAATGTGATAGGGAAGCTCACACCGGGGCGACGTGTAACGGCTGTAATGGAACCTTCTGGTGCTAGAAAGACTACCATTTTGAATGCTTTGGCCGGAAAGGCATACAGCAGTCCACCGGTGGCGATGTTCTGATTAATGGAACGCCAGATTCCATCTGTTGTTACAAGAAAATAATCGATTTTGTACCGCAAGATGATATAGTCCATGGGAATTTGACTGTGGAGGAGAATCTTTGGTTCAGTGCACGTTACAGGGCTCTCTCTCATCTACACAAATACATTAATACACACAATATGCACGTACTGACATATGTATTCTCAATCCTGGCTTAGAAGTGCAGGAATGGTTTTGTTTGTCGATTAATCCTTACTTCCCAACATATCCCAACACTTCTTAGTAGCTATCTTTCTAGGTTTATGCATCCATCTTCCTTTTCAACATGCCAAGTTTTTTTTTTCCGACTAGCCTTTGGCCCAAGATCCTCCGGTAGTTACGGATTTTTTTGAAGTGTTAAATGGACGCTTTGCCTTGGTCGAAAGGCTTTTCCCCTCTCATTTTTAGAATCAACCCTTCTTTATCCTAGTTAAGTGGTAATAGTTGGAATTAAACTTTTTATATTGTTTTCTCTTCTATTAGTGAATTTTGATTAGTCTAGATTACTTTAAACTAATTGAAGTTAATTCTTATGAAAAATTAAGTTAAAAAATTTAAAAAATGATTAGCCATACAAAGAAGGTTATGACGAAATTTTTAAAAACCTTGAAAATAAGTATTATCTTTTATTATTCTAAAAGAATAATCCCTATCATTTCTATATTCTAAAAGTGTCATTTTCATGCATAGAAGTTGCATATTGATTTTTTTTAATGCATAAAAGAATAATTTTTTTTAATGAAAGTGTTACTTTCATCAAAATGGATTTTTATGCATAAAAGAATAATTTTTTTTATTATGAAAGTGTTACTTTCATCAAATTGGATTTTTATGCATAAAAGAATAATTTTTTTAGTGTTACTTTCATCAAAATGGATTCATATGCATAAAAGAATAATTTTTTTTATTATGAAAGTATTACTTTCATCAAAATAGATTTTTATGCATAAAAGAATAATTTTTTTAATTATGAAAGTGTTACTTTCATCAAAATGGACTTTTATACATAAAAGAATAATTTTTCTTATTATGAAAGTGTTACTTTTATCAAAATGAATTTTTATGTATAAAAGAATAAATTTTTTTATTATGAAAGTGTTACTTTCATCAAAATGGATTTTTATACATAAAAGAAATATTTTTTTATTATAAAAGTATTATTTTTATCATTATTGATTTTTATGCATAAAATAATACATAAAAGAATTTTTTTATTATTATAAAAGTGTTATTTTCATCATTATTGATTTTTATGCATAAAAGGATGCATAAAAGAATTTTTTTATAAAAGTGTTACTTTTATCATTATTCATTTTTATGCATAAAAGAATTTTTTTATTATAAAAGTGTTACTTTTATCATTATTGATTTTTATGCATAAAAGAATTTTTTTATTATAAAAGTGTTATTTTCATCATTATTGATTTTTATGCATAAAAGAAATTTTTTATAAAAGTGTTACTTTTATCATTATTGATTTTTATGCATAAAAGAATTTTTTTATTATAAAAGTGTTACTTTTATCATTATTGATTTTTATGCATAAAATAATGCATAAAAGAAATTTTTATTATAAAAGTGTTATTTTCATCATTATTGATTTTTATGCATAAAAGGATGCATAAAAGAAATTTTTTTATTATAAAAGTGTTACTTTCATCATTATTGATTTTTATGCATAAAATGATGCATAAAAGAATTTTTTTAATTGTAAAAGTGTTACTTTCACTAATGTCGATTTTTATGCATAAAATGATGCATAAAAGAATTTTTATATCAAGATAAGAGTTCTCTTTAATCCTATGACTAATTCCCATGAATATTGATAAATGATTAAGTAAATACTTTGTAAAAGAAAATCCTACCGTTTCATATTCTCTAGGATGATAATGAGAAGATTTCAGAAAAACTATTGAAATCAGAATTTTAGATAAATGATTCCTCCTAGGAATTCGTGATTAGTTTTAAATTTAGTAAAGTAGTAATTGAAATATTACCCTTTGATAAAGATAGTTTAAGAAGAACCTTTCCAGACTCAAAACCTGAATCAGACTATGACCAAGACATAACTCCTTCGTCAGTTTCAAGAAATGACAATGTGACCAGTTCCATAATCTACACTCAAATCACCCACCGATTCTGAAACTAAGTTGAGACCTTTGATCTTGATCTGAGGATTAAGAATTCAGAATTCGAGGAATTCTGCTTGGGAATCCAGACTATAATCTAGAAGTCTTGGGATACGAAATTAAGATATACTCATTATATTCAAAAGAATATCAAAACTGAAAACTTGCATAGAAACCCTGATTTCTTAATGGACTGTCTTACACTAGAATGATAGAGGGAGCATTTGGCATATGTGTTTTCTAAGGGAAGTTCGGTTGCAACAGCTCTGGCGGAGAGTGTTCAAGGGACAGCTCACGCGGCAAAGCTTGCCCAAGTCTTGACCAGCCTCGGTATGGTTAAAATGGTGCACTTCCAGTACGATGGACGAGGGCTGACGAAGCGGTCCCTGAGTGAAGTGCCAGGATACCTAAGGAGGATCCTGGAGGGTTCTGACCAGGCGATGCACGGGCTCGCGGTGCCGAGGACACCCATGCATATGTTGAGGAAGATATTATATGATGACCACGGGTGTGGGCTACTATTGATCCTAGTTACTGCTTCAACGTAACCGTCTATGGAAGACCCCAAGGGCCTATGAGACCAAAAGTAATACAATGGTACCATGGATATACTGAGCCATGGGAAACTGAAAGAAAAAGTAAAATGAAAACATCTGATAGTACATGTGATCAACAGATGATCTTGTGTAGAGTGAGATATGATGTGATCAGCTAATGACGATACCCGCCTCGACAAGCCGATCTGATGGTGGCGTGAATGTCAGGCCTCTGTGATGGGAGCGTCTCATGTCGGCGGAAAACCTTGTGAATCTGTCTCTGTGTGGTGGAGGGACCTGATGCTCTCGGTTGGTGACGTCTGGCTCGCAGAATGGATTGAGCTCTCTCGCTAAGAACTCCTCTGAGGCATGGAGATGGAGTGTGGGTACGAGTGGTGGGCTTTGAGGTCATAGTAGAGGAACTGTTGTGGGCAGTGGATTCCGATGTGGATGTGTGTACCACAAAGAAATCTGTGATGGCTCTCTGTGAGGTGTCTTGTCGGAGCCAGGGCTGTGTCTTAGCATGCTGCCTCAACACTACATCCCTGTGTCGTCTGAGCTGCATCAAGTACATGCCCAAGCACCTCTGATCCTCAAACTGTATCACCATGTGAGTGGTCTGAATCCCTCTCGGAAGAGGTGTGTGTCTTCACAAACCACAACTTTGTGAAGGGGTCTGTGTCTTCACGACATACAACCTTGTGAAGCTGCATGTGAGGGAGGCAGGGAGGAAGGGAGGGAGAACAATAGAAGATATGCAGAAGGCCAAAAATGGCCAATGAGAAGCAAACAGATGAATGCTGGAGACTCACAATCCGAGAATTATGCATGCGAGTTGTTGGAAACTATACATCCGAGTACAATATCTCCCTAATGGGCCATGTATGGGATATGAGGTGCATCTCCCTATTCAATGTAAAATACATGACAAAAACTTGATATGGTAGGCAGGAGCAGGTATGCAAGGCCTCAGATAGTATAATTAATGTCAACAATGTTTTGAGAAACATTTTTAAGAAACACCACTTTAAAATATCACCACATGCACTGATTACATATATATATATATATATTTGAGTCTTCTTCTAAATTGTTGACAGAATTCTTCTACACTGGTAAAGAATGGCAAGATGCGTAGAATTTTGCGACTTTGTTTGGAAAAAGTTTTTGATTGATGAAGGCATGTTTTTATGTATCAGGCTTGCGCTCCAACGCTTTCGAGAAGCTAAACTGCAGACGCAAGATTATCTCATCTTGCTCCTATCGGGAGCGTGCTTAGCGTTGATCAAACCCTCAAAACACTCTAGCGTGGGACCTAACAACTATGTGTATGTAGTTATTGCTTTAAGTAAGCCCCTCAAAGCCACTCTCCTATGAATTGTTTCTAGAATTTTCATCAAAACCATGGACACGAGAATATACTTGCACTCTAGTTTCGCTCACTGATTTCATTCATTATGCTACACAGCTCTCCTCTGTATGATCTCAGCCTTGAGAACATTTTCAAATGACAAGCTGCAGTTCTGGCGGGAAAGCATCAACCGGATAGCCTATTTTCTAGCTAAAGACTCTGTGGACCATTTCAACACAGCCATAAAGCCCGTGGTTTTCTTGTCTATGTTCTACTTTCTCAATAATTCAAGGTCATCCTTTGCTGAGAATTACATCCTCACGCTGGCCTTGATCTACTGTGCGACAGGAAACCCGGGTACAGTGTATTTTACAGTGTATTTTGCACCGGTGAAATTTGAAAATCACTTGCAAATATACCTACCCACTAGATCATTGGTACATTTTTACACGAGTATCATCACTTGTGGTAGGGGTTTTTTTCTGGGACAGGGGTTCCCCTTCAGGTGTTGGGATTCCTGAAGCTGGAGGACTATTCCATTCAGTCTGGATTGCGGATGGAGAGATGTGGTGTACAGGTGATCACTCTGGGCTCTGTGATCCCTCCAGTGAGAGTAGTGGGTCGGCCTGGGAAGCCTTGGTATACTGACCCTTCCTCGGTGATGGTTACTTATGCCTCGTGGTGCCTACGACTATATGGTGGATGCCCTATCAGATATCTACATTGGGACCTTGGTGAGTGGGAATGGACTGATGTGACTAACCCCATGAGGAGCATACCTTTCTTCAGCTACACTGTGCGTAACGCCAGGTTGCTCATGCTTGGAGGACAGACCCAGAGAGTTCCCATTCTAGGCCTCACTTTGTGGCGTATGACATTACACCCCACCAACCAGTGGAGATCTATTTTTGAGTGTATCATTGCTTATGGGAGTGCGAAGGAGCACAGAGGATTTGGGTATCTATAGCCCAGCTGAGGAGTGATCCTATCTATATTACTTGGAGTGCTATTGCATGGTTGACTCAGTCTGGCTGACAATTTCTTTTTGAGGGCAGGGTGCAGATCCTGTTATTCTTGTGCGTAGGGGCATAGCTCAGAGATGTTTGCTTCAGGATACCCCCCAGTTACAATACACATCATCTCCGCTGAGTATTGACACCACTTGGGAGATTATTGCTAGTATCACGGCGTGGCATATCTGGAAGATCAGATGCTCAGAAGCCTTCGAGGATATTCATGTTTATGACACCGAACGTATTTGCAGTATACGGAGTGACATCGTTGGCGATACTCTTTTGGCCACCTGGACCCTAGAGCTGGGAAACAAAACACAACAGATTTATGAGAGAGTGGAACCATGGTATTTTCTTCTGCTCCAGTCCTACGGGGCTTTTATGGCAGCATAGTGCCCCCGATTAGTTGAGATCCCCCTACCTTTTGGTTTGAGATCTCCCCTGGTACGATTTACATTACTTAATAGAAGTCTCTTTTCTGGGGGGAAGAAAAATCACTTGCGAATTTTAGAGTTGAAGGTACCTTCGAATTATTATAATTTTGTTAAAAAGGCCTCCAATATTCAGAGATGGAGGTTTTTCACCAGTTGCTGGATACCTTCATTTCCCAGTGTGACATTGATCGCGTCTATAGCCTCGTAGGCACAATATGCTTGGTGAACTTGATGGCACATGTAACCTTATAGGCACATCCCTGAAGACCTTGATGGCACATGTAGTGTCATAGGGACCTGCCTGGTGTAATAGGCACATGTCCAGTGACGTTAATAGCGCATGTTAGAGCCATAGGCATATGCCCGCCAAGTCGCCGATTACCTTGATGGTCCCGCGTGTGTCCCATCCCGGTCAATCCAAATCAGAGGAGCCACCCTTGGTGCCAAGCCCCCCCAGAGAGCTGTGCACACACAAGACAAGGGGCTCCACCTTGTTCTCAGAGAGAATTCTGGTATATTGACAATTTGATTTTGGCAAAATTGATTTTTTTTTTTAATGCTGACAGAAATGAGTTGTTTGCTGCTTTATATTTTGCAGATACTCTGGGGTTTGGCTTATTCAAAGATGTGTTACCCTTTCGGTAGCCGGCTATCATCTAAAAGATTGGGGACTATGCCTAAGCATCCTTTTTCTCATGGGCTTTATAGCACGCTTTGTTGCTTTACTATGCCTGATGCTCTGCAATCAGAAGCGGCAACAATGAAGGAGTTTTGCTAGGTGCTTTTGCCCTTGTTGTATATACTGGGTGGGCAGAAAACCATTGGGTGTTGGAGGGAAAAAATCAGGTTGAATCTTGGCGCTTGCTGTTTCTTTCTCTCCAAGCTGTGAAGGATAAGTAAGACCTTAGGAAAATCTAAGGTCTATTTCCATTAATTAACTCCCTTATTGCACTTATAATAAAGAGGTAACACCAGCTGTTACTTGAGTGAATACAGCTTTCTATAATCAAGTAGTTTACTTTGATCAAAGGTGGTCTTGCCCTATCCTTCTTTGATTGAAATCAACAAAATTAAACAAAGCAATGAACTAAATGAAAACTATCTGAACATCATGGGCAAATTTACAATGCACCTACGCTAGTGATCCCAATCAGACTAAAATGTATCTGTCAACCATATAAATAGATGTCACTTAATAGAGAATTGGCACATTTTCTCCCAAAGAATCATCAATTTTAAAAACCTTCTTGTCATCTATCATGTGTAGGAGTGATTATAAAATACACGCACAAGCACATTTATGTGAATATGTACCAATAATTCCAAAGGTATGTGAGATTTAAAAGCTCTTTGAGCATCTAGGATCATGGTTGCTCCTGTTCAATGAATACTTTGGCTTGGTTAGCCATCCTAGCCTTAGTAAGTTAAGTATGCCCAGACCCCCAACGTTATACCATGCTAAGAAGGAGCTTATCCTCTTCCTCCTTTTAGTCTTCCACACAAAAACTCTAACCAACTTAAGGATCTTGCACCAATGAGTAATTTTATACTCCACCAAAGAAGTGAAGAAATAAACATATGCTAGCATGATAATATTAATCACCACTACTTTAGAGTGAAAAGGGAGTAAAACATTGTCCCATTTCTTCATTTTATGTGTTATCTTTTCTAACACAAACCACCAAGTCCTTCCAAGTAGTCTTGATCCCTCGATCCTAGGTGGACACCCCAAATGTCTAAAGACCTCCCCTATGTTCACCACCTTGCATTCCCATCTGTAAATGACAAAAGTATCATCCCCAGAAAGACAAATCAGTTTAGACTACACTTGCAGCTTAAGGCATTTGCAAATATTTGCATGAGTACTCTCATTTTATCACTAGAGGCTTCAAGAAACAATACACCATCGTCAACAAAACATTGTATAATGAAAAGATTACTCTCTTCCTTCAATTTGAAGTACCTTGACTTGACTCTCTTCCCCACCAAGTTTGAAGGCCAATAAAATAGGATTTGAAGCCACCACAAACAAGAGAGGAGACAAAGGGCACCCTTGCCTTATAGACCTTCTCTGTTGGATTTCCCCAACCAATAGTCCATTTAACAACAATTTAGATTTAGCTTTCCAGTAAAGAACATGTATAATGTTTGGTATATAAAATCCAAAACGCAACCTTGAAGACCAATGTACTCTATCATATGTCTTCTCGACCTCTAATTGCAACATCACACATTTTTAAAGAGAAGCATAAACCAACTATAGTTGTCCACAATAGATCTTCCTCTTACAAAACCATATGGTTTGGGTGAAATGATCCCCTACACTAGAGGGAATATTATATAAGCCACCATCCTTGCAAAACCTTGGAGGCTTAATGCTCTATTTAGCAACATGGCTATAGGATCTCCGGACCCTCCCAAAACTCTCTAAAGAATTCAGCATAAAGGCCATCCCAACCTAAAATTCTTGGCAAGTTATCCCATATCTAGTCCTTAGCTATACATCTCTCTGAGTGGAGTCCTCTTCCTTAGCATTAAGAGTGTTCACAAAAAAGTTGACCCACTTAAAAAACATCTCAGAAGGGTCTGAGATGATTCTTCCTTCCTCATAAGCACCATCTTGATCCCTTCCTAGTTACCTTTTGCTTTGAGAGCCTTGAAGAAGTATTTAGAGGGGGCCTAGTCTTTCTTGAAGTGTATCTTTCTTTAAAAAAATCCTCCTAGATTCAACTTTATACCCCTCTATCTCTTCCCAAAAAGTTTTTAAACATTCAGTAAATCTTACAAGCTCCTTATATGTTAGATTCCTAGAACATTTGGCTTGTAAAATGTCATTCCATTCCTCTTGTAAAAGCTTCAAGTTTTTCCTCCCCATTAACAGATTTGTCCTTACCCACTTTTCTTATAATATGTTGCATTTCCTTGGCAAATTTCTCCTAGGCACCCATTTAGTGACGCTAGAGATGGCTCCCTAAGATAGCTTCACAAAGACATCATCCTTCTTTAGTAGAGCATTGTTAACTAAGAGCCGTCTTCTATGGAAAGAGGAGAACCTCCCTCCTCCCACCCCCAACGGAAAATTCCACAGAAAGAGCTGAATCAGCAACAAGAAGCAACAATGAGGCAGAATCCTCAGGCACCCCCCACCCAAATCCCATCCACTCTCTTCCCAACTCCACATAATGGGATTTGTCCAAATAATCCAGAAGTAAAAAAGTTAATTATTAAGTAATAAAAACAAAAATGTAGTAGGTGGTTGAGAGGAATTAAACCTGATGGATTGGCATTAAAAACTTGGGAAACGTTAAACTAACCACCATGTCCACAAGGCATTCTTGTAAGAATGGAGAAATAAAAAGGATTATAAGGTTATTCTCTAGTTAAGGGAGATAATAATAATAATAATAACAATAATCAATAATAGTAGCTTGCAGGGGTTGAAGCCCATTTCTTGCCATCTTTAGCCCCATACCTCTATAATTAGGCCTAAACCAAGCATTTAGAAGGCATGAATCACCATCATTTTGTTGTCATAATCACTCTAGGAG
This sequence comes from Cibotium barometz, assembly GCF_041138505.1. Taxonomy (NCBI): domain Eukaryota; kingdom Viridiplantae; phylum Streptophyta; class Polypodiopsida; order Cyatheales; family Cibotiaceae; genus Cibotium; species Cibotium barometz. Next base: position 11,413,129 of record NC_141111.1, on the reverse strand, counting down.
AGAATATAAGGATGGAGATTTAGCAAAAATTTCCAAGCGAGCACTCATTTCAACTACAAATCAAGGGGCATTTTCCTTGTGTCTTTTTATCTTAATTTTTTTGAATAAATCTCTTTGAACAATGGGTAATCAATCTTGATTAGGACTTAGTTACGGCTTAATTAATTTAATAACTCTAATCAAAGTTCGATAACCTATTTTTGGACAATGCTAAGGGGCCTCTATAATCAGAACTGGCTATAATAGCTTAAAAACCTTAATCTATGGATTAGCAAGATTAGGAGAAAAATTCTTGGCCTTACCTCTTACAAGCCCTTCCAAATTCTACTTGGATTATGAGATTTATAACATTACCTCTCACAAGCCCTTGCTTGGATTGTGAGATATTAGACCCCAAATATGAGTAGTTTTATAAAATTTTCCTATATTAGAGACCCATTTTGACCTAGTTTTAGTCATATTATCGTGCTTGGATTGTGAGATATTAGACCCTAAATATGAGCACTTTTATAAAATTTTCCTATATTAGAGACCCATTTTCACCTAGTTTTAGTTATTTCCTATAGATCTTTGATAGGATAAAAATGTAAACAAAGTTATGTGAAAAAGCATTTTCTTTTAGGGTCACTTGCAGATTCTAACAAAAAATTAGAGCTATGAACCCCCAAACTAGGGTAGCCATATTTACAGTTATAGACCTGAAAATTTTTCTAAGGCCTAAGCTATGGCCTAGTGTGACACCTATCTAGCATATGAGTGTCATACATGAGCCTAATAATGTAGATAGATATTGTAAACATAAGGTATACTATTTAAACCATAAATAATATTTTTCTTAATCATATAATTAGAGTCTTATTAGCATATATTGGACCATATTGGTAAAGATTAAGAAATGTTAACCCCAACTAAGGTTTGGAAGACCTTAAAGAGATTGAAGTTTGAGTGGAAAAACTCTCTTGCACCTTAAAGTATTGGGATTAAGAATTGATTTTTGCATGGACGCTTGCAAGCATATGCATGCGAATTTCAATTGAAGTTTAAAATTGTGAACATGTACTTCGAGCACATTTTTGTTATATCTTATATGGAATGTGTATGCACTGACGATGTGGCGGAGCCTTGTCACCATTTTTCTACATATGGATATAGAAAGAATCGTGCCGTTCGATGTGAGGATAATGTGGGATGGGTTCATGTGACCATCGTTATTAGCTAGCACACATGGATTTGATCCACCTTGGTTTAGAGTCGTGGGCTCTCAAGTATGCTTGGGAGCACCCACACGAGGCAACCCTAGTGGTGCATCGGCGCACCTACATGGACTTATTCGAGTACGCCCAAGTGAGTCCATGCAAAGTGACCTAGGTGGTGTACCGGGCTTGTTGGTAGGCCAATGAGGTGAAGCGCCCTTCAGGTGTAAAGGGCTCATTGGACTGGGATCCCGAACACAGCTTTAAGAGGGATATAAATTTATGAGAAAAGCATGGGGAGTTGGGTGGTACTCTTTTCTTAATCGAGTTGTAGTACAGGCACCAAATCCAAATTTTATGACTTGAAGAACCCATGTAGCAGACACGCAACCTCAACATGGATTGAATTCTTCCACTTGTTCAAGTCTACCCTAACTTAACTTCAACTTCAAAATTGTTTCTTTCCTTCACTCACCTACATTCATGGAATTAACTCAATCCTTTCTAATTGCCGCTTAGAGGAACCCTAAGGCCATATTATTAGTTATGTCCCTATTTGACCATGATTGACCTTACACTATGCCGACGGAGTATTCCATACTTAGCCTTTAGTGAACTTTAGGTGAGTCGTAGGTTTAAAAATAAAATAAAAGACCAAGAAGATAACTATCGCCATGTAGGATCCTGGTAGGACTCTTGGTTACTCGTGGTAGTATCTTGAGGCTGATGCCTTGGTTCTCATGGGATAGGAGCTTGTGTTTAATAATAAACTAATAAAAGGAAAAGGTTTAAGACATCTTCGTAATCAATAGATTCCTAGTGGTCCTTAGATACTCTTGGTGGAGGCCTCTAGGCCATTGCCTTGGTCTTCACACGAGTTAGCGCCTTATAACTATTTATCTTTATTTACGAAGAAGAAGAAGAAGAAGAAGAAGAAGAAGAAGAAAAAGTCTAATCACCTTTGATCTTACCACTAACTGCATAAAAGTTTGAGTACCTTGAGACTAAACCATAACCGTAGGCGTATGACTAAGACTAGTTCAAGTGTAGATAGGCATATTACTAATCTCTAAGTTAAAATTGGCCTTAGCACAAGTTGAACTTTACCTAGTTATAACAAAAAAAACATGCATGCATATCTGTTTTTCAAATCCATGTTTCATGTTATTTTTTTACAAGGAACATTTTACTAGTTGAATCGTTTTTCAAGCAGGTATCACAAGTCTTGGCCTTTGGCTTCAACTATCATCATCTTCCTGTGTAAGTGGCATCAACTCATCTTCATTAATATATTTCGAGGCCGAAATCTGCATTCTGCATTAGGAAGGGAGGTCTGTTAACCCTTGCGAGAGATCTCTCAGACGTCAAGGTTGACCAGCTCTTTACTTTCACTTCATTTAGTTGTAGGCATCCGAAAGGTCGGATTTCACTTAAATTAGTCCTCCAACCTGTCCTAGGACAGGAGAGGTTTGGATACCATAGAGGAAGCCTTAAATTTGAAGACCATTTTGGCAGTCATGGAGGACTTTGAAAAAAGCATCAAAATTGGCATACTTGTATATCAAGGCACCGTGCTTTGCATAGTAGCAAAAATATGTAGCTCTCCCTCCCTTTTTCTCTCTTTTCTCTCTCTCTATCTCTTCTCCACCTACATAGACAAAGACGCATAGAAAATAAAACAACAAATTCTCTCTCTGCATTTTCTATTATGTAAAGAGAGACCAAGAGTGAGAGAGAGAAACACACACATA